>NW_025778974.1:0-71152 GCF_021130785.1 Homalodisca vitripennis | reverse complement strand
TATTATTGCATAACTGTAAGGATTAATGTGGTCTGTAAAATATAAATAACTTGCCTAAATATATAATTTATTTCGTATAAATTCATATTGTCACTCAATGGAACCTGTTTTATAGACATATTTAAATTAAAATTAACAATAAAAATGTCTCCACATATTGGACTGTTTTTGTGTTAGAGAAAGTATCCATGTAACAGAAAGTGGGTTGTTAACAGATAAGGTGAAGGTGTTTTATTACCAGCACATTTGTTTTACGACCCAAGGTGCGATGACCCGGTCGTGGATACATTGACTGCTCTCTATTTCTCTCTGTCGATCTTTTAGTACCTTATATATTTAGTATATAGAATTTAGTAATTAGAAGGCCAGTAATTTAAAAAAGACTTTACTAAATAAAAGTTCCATTTATAACTATATTATAACTATTCATACTTCTCGACTGTTAGATACATTCAGAGTATTCTAAATAGCTAGACAGCATTGGTTGAAAACTTTGTAGGTTTTTGTTATCTTATGAGGTAATTAATATACGTATGAACAATTATTTTGAATTTGTTCACGCAATGGAATAGAAAATCCTATAATTTTAATACTAATATTGATCAAATCAAACAACCAAACAACGTCATTTATTTATGTAAAATGTTATTAAAGACACGACAGAGTCCTATTGAAATGGCTTGTTGTGTTTCTAACCGTCTTCCTGTCCATTAATTTTGTTAGCAGGATCCTATAAACTTGGCTCTTGGTACATGGGTGTTTCTTCTACCAAGCAAAGTCGTAATCGATCGTGGTGTCAAAGGACAGTCTCTGTCTGTATGTTTATCCACGCGTAGTATATCTCTGAGCGATAACTCTTGCTAGCAAAGTATTAGAGACTTGAAAAATTGTTATATTTGTTCACCTTAGTCAATAATATTGCTTTTCGTGTCAAAAATTAAATTGGCAGTAGATTAAAATGTCTGTCGGTATGTTCGCTTTCTTCTTCATTAAAGTCTTGCTGGGTCCTTCTATATTCGATTGTTTTTGTATATTTTTAAATATAATTGTGATAATAATTTTTTTTACGAAATATTCTATTTTTTACATTCGTTAACATGTAAGAGTTATCTAATACTGTAAGTGTCTAATCTTTAGGACCTCGAAGTTAGTCCTCTTTCGATAGCTAAACACCAATCACCTTACTGTCAGCAGAATGTCATTTGGCTAGCGGACTACAAATGGTTTATAAACCATTTTATAATTTTGCTCTTAACTCAATGTTAAAAATTACAATCAATACATTCAATAGACAACGATAAATAGAATGTTCTCAATGTTTGTGAAATACAGCAAGATATTGCTACCACCTTCATGGCCTGGTGTGATACGTTATAAACACTAGTCACATTCATCTCTGAGGCTGGCAGATAAGATCATATTGGTTAGTGGATTGAGGCTCGTTATATGCTCGTTAGCGTGACTTTGGCACTTAATCCTTGGAACCCAGCCAGATATTCAGATTTCGGGTGTTCAACGAAAATTAATATTAGACTATTCAAGTTAAGAGCTCATTAAAATATTTAAAAATAATACATTTTACAAATTTATCAATTTCCAATGTCAAAATAAAGGTGTTACGCTTGATTGTGTTTTCATTTAAAAATATCATTACAAATGTATAGATAATAAAAATAGTTATTTCTTATTAAATCCCACCACAATAAGTAAAGTTACGTTTGGCCAATAAAAAAAAATTAGTTGTCTAGGAATTTAGGTAAAATTATTATCACCATCAGCATAATTGAAACAAAGGTGATAAAACATGCAGTGATTAAACAATGAAAATTATACCCTTTTTACTTTTATCTTTGTACTTACATGAAATCTGTACTTTTCGGTTCTTCGGAAGGAAAATCATATAAGTAATTTTTTTATAGCAGTATTTTCGTAATATTAAAAAAATAACACTCTTTTCCAAATACAAATGTTAAGGTAGATAGGTAGACCTCAATTTATTTTTACTATCCGAGAAACCTTTAAAATTATTTTATATTTTAGAAATTATGTTTATTTAAAACCTGTACCGTATTCTAAATTATACGTCACAAATTGCATAACTCTTAAAAACTATAATTGTTCAATTACCTTGCTTCATACTTAAAAAGACGTTCAACTCACAAAAATAGGCGTTTACTCGTAACTTGAAGACTTTTTAATCAGCGATCTTGGCTAAGTTTAAAGTTAGGGGAATACAATAATGAGGAATAACTTAGCACTAAAAAAACATTAAAGGCGCATGTTATTACGCATGTATATGCAAAATACTCGGATCCGCAGTCTAATAATTTTTTCATCAGACTAAATAAAGATAAGATAAAGAATTTTTTTTATTCATTAGTATACGTACAAGTTTAAGAATGTTCTGTGTAAACTTATCTATTCAGTATTTAAAATTGACCTTGCATATTTTATATATATTTTACAGCGCGATATTTACTTTCTTAAATAAACCATTCACATCTTTCTACGGGTTAGTTACGTAATAATCATACAAAAAAAGAAATATTTCGAATTTATGTTTGAAGCACTTCCCTCCCAGGCGATTTCTTATAATATTAATTAATGAAAAATACGCGTGTTTTCCAGTTCGGTATTTTCATATGAAAATATCAAACAACATGGGTAAAAATTACTTCTCAATTGGATAACTATGGTCGTAATAGTTTATATAGTTTACTTTTGAAAACAAACAAAAATTTTTCAAAATGTTCATTAGGGAAAGTGTTTTTTAAAACTTTTTTTCATTTTATGATATACTCATTAGTATTCTAAACATTAAAAAATATTACCTTATATTCCAAATTTAATAATTATCATTTCAACATGTTTGTCTAATATTAATAAAGGAATCACTCAGTCTATAAAAAATTACTAGTCTTACTTCTTTTTCCGATGAAATGTTTAAAAAACGCAAATGAATTAAATATTTCCTATGGTTTTGGACGTAATGTAACTGACAATTCTCTTGTATTAAGTTTTCACGAGACTTACGAAAGTTGTACTTACGTACACGGCATCCAATATGACAATGACGTGTTGTTCAATTAAATTATGCTAAGTTTTAATGGATGTAGTGTAGAGCTAATTATACCTTTCAGTTTAAGCTATATGATTTAAGCATTATTCTTAAAATACGTGACAAACTCTTTTTTTACTCTTAATTACGGCAATCACGCCTAGTGATTAATGGGGTAAGTAAACTAAATCCATTACAAGACCAACCGTAAATTTTTCACTTAGTTGTTTATCGTGCATTAAAGAAAATGAGGAAAGAGAAGGGAAGTGAAAAGTTGATTTATGAAAGTCCATTAAAATTGGGACAGGGACAACAGCCGCTACGTCACGCAACCTCTGCAGCGGTGGAATGAGCTACCACCCAGTCTTACCTGGAATGAAATCTTTTTGTTCGTGATCAATTAATTAAATAGTATTGATCAAAGTATTCATTGATAATTAAATAGTTCATGATCAATTAATTCAGCTAAAAAATAGTGTATCGTGTGCTCAGTCTAAATACATGGTCTAGACGTTGCAGTGTTTTACCAATCATCAATACAGTAATATGCTGATAAGTAGAATGTTATTTTGTGCACTGTAAAATATAAACTAATATTTTTTCTTATCGAATATTTCTGGCATTGCGGTAAATTGAAGGACGCAATAATAGAAAATTTGGTTGTAGATTGTTGTTATTGTGACTACTACTTCTTTTTAGGAGTTTTTTTGACTTTAAAACCCTAAGAAATTTACTACAAAGCCATAAAAGCCATACAATTTATAATTGTTAGTAGCATAAGTAATTTATATTAATTATAGGAGTTTAAAATTGCTTCTGCTCACATCCCTCGGAGAACTTTTAACGCCTGGAAGAATTTATCTTCTGCATTAATTAAAATCATGGAGCGACTGATATTCAAGTAGGTGCTCTTGGCATTTTAAAAATTTCAGGTTGTAATAATAATATATACATTAAAACCAAAATTATACAGCGTGTATCAAAAATGAATGACCTGATTTTAAAACTCAATATCTATTGCTGAAAATGTACTACAAAAATAATATTTATTGCAAAATACTCCACAAAATCTTAAAGTTTTAGATATGTTATTTACAAATTGTTCTATATGTCTACCAGCAGCAGCACGAACAACATCCAGACGATAGCTAAATTCCTAATAAACCTTACAACAACGTATCTGCGTTCACAGACCTTATTGCGAAAGTTATTCTGTATTTCTTCGATGTCATGTGTTAGAGGGGGAGAAAAAACACATTGACTTCACATATCCCCACAAGAAAAAGTCGTATGGGGTCAAGTCTGGTGATCTTGGAGGCCAAGAATGAAGGGCATTGTCTCGAGGTCCCGTGCGCCCTATCCAGCGGTGGGGCAGAGTGTTGTGAAGCTGCCGAACATTGTTGTGCCAGTGAGGCGGAGCTACATCCTGTTGGAAAATGAAGTCACCAGAGTCTGCCTGAATTTGTGTGAAAAGCCAATACTCCAGGAATTTGAAGATAGCTCATTCCTTTCACAGTGTCTCCCTCAAAAAGGATGGGACCGTAACACTTTTTTACGAGAGACTGCACAAAAAAGTTCACTTTCGGCGAATCTCGTTCATGCTGAATAACGTCGTGGGGTTGTTTCGAGTCCCCCATATGCGCACGTTATATCGGTTTACTTTACCACTAGTATGAAATGTTGCTTCATCACTAAAAATTAATTGTGATAAAAATGTATCCACTTCCATGTCCTCAAGTAGAGCATTACTTAAATTCAACACGTTTTCCATTTATCACCAACCCGGAGAGCGTGTGTGTACTAATTTTAGTCTGCATGGTTTGTACAGCAAACGACGTCTTAGCACTCGCCAGGACAGTCATGTGAGGCATACCCAGTTGTCTGCTTGCACGGCGAGTAGACGTTCGTGGACTACGCTCATACGTTTGCTGAAACTGTTTCCACCATTTCGTCAGAAGTGCGAGGTCGGCCTGAACTTTTACCTTTGCACAAGCACCCTTTCTCTTCAAATTGGCGATACCATCGACGAATTTTTTAGGTGAAGGCGGATCAATGCCGAAACGACGACGAAAAGCACGCTGGACCGAAACAACTGACTCATCCTTGGCAAGCTGCAACACACACAAAACGCCTTTTGTTGAGCGGACGTCATTTTACTTCAGACTGACTGGAAACGAAAGAAGACGCCACTGACCGACATCTTAGCGGCGAATTTTATGAAACTTTAGGGCCACGCCCATTCCAAACACAGCTCTCCTTGCCCGCACGCCTTATGTTTTGTAATTATTACCGTAAAAAATCAGGTTTTTCTTTTTTGATACACCTGGTATATTAGAATATGCGATCTCTTTGAAATTTCAGGTTGCAAAAAATATCAAGGCCATTATTTGTTGCTTCAAGCATCTAGAACCTAGAACATTTTCATATTTGAGAACTCTAAAACTTCAGTCAGCCAACCTGCAGAAGATTTCCAACCTCGTAAAGTCTTCAGAATTTGTTTGGATCTCTCTTTAGATCTCTTTAGAGCTGGTTTGAAAACTTTCTATCCCTAATCATTATACACAAACTAATTAATAAATGACAGCGATAGGTGTTGCAAAGTTTTTTATACGGATGTAGGTCAGCGTAGTTATTGCTAAATGATGACTTTCAATTATATTTTTATGTTATAAAATATTATACATTCTTAAACTAACATGCCACTGTTTTACTGTGTACTATTAATTTAAAAAAAAATTTCAGTAATAATTTAAACTAAGCTTGTCAGTTATGACAATCAGTAAGATCTATTTGGTAATAAAACGTTTAAAGTAGTTAAATCATTACTAGAAAGCATGACATTAATGACATCATAAGCTAGTAATTTTTCATCTGTAAAATGCAACGCTAATATGATTATTAAACAGCAATAAATCAACATTAATAAAAAAATACCTTATTTTAAGTGAGGGAAAGTCACTCAGTTTATTCCCTTTTAATAGTTTATTATTTACCACTGAGAAATAAACTTAATATAACATTTTTATCTAAAACTATGGCAATTTTACTATTTTTATAAACATTGCATAAAATGTTACAGGTTTGAGTTATTACAGTTTGCAAATTTTTTTAATAGACACCATTTTAAAAAGTAATATGATTTGTATAACACTTTTCTAAAAACTGGGTTTAGTTATAGAAAAAAGTTTTCAAAATTTGAACTTTGTATTTGCACTAAAATTAAACATTATTCCTTAAAAACACAAATATTCAGACATATACTAACTAAGCAAGATAATGTCCATACTGCACATAACATGTATTTAATTATTTTGCACAAGAAACCAAATGTTGGAGTTATGATGTCTCTGTTTAAAAGACTTTGAAGCCATCAATTTAAGAGCTTGCTTTACGTTATGGATATTAATGCGATTTTATTCGATATGCATCGCAAAGCATTATAAACAAATAAATAAATAAATAAAAATAAAAATGCCTTTATTACGCGTTTCTCAGTACATAACTGTTTTTTTTTCAGAATAACATGCGTCATATCTACTTAATAACTACTTATCAACTAAATAACAATAACATACATTACAACACAAGAACTAAAATAAAGATTACAAAAACAGTTTAAAAGCTATGGATTAAATATTTTAAGGCAAGTAAGATTATGTAAATAAAATACATAACAGTTCTATGTTATATTAATCTAAATGTCTGTAGTGACTGGTTTATCACTAGTTATAATTATGTTAAATAAACGCAATTGCCTCTATGGTTCCGTTATGATGCTATGGAATAATTAATAACGTAATATTATATTATGGACATGTTTAAAAATAGTTAACAATCCCCTATTAGTGCATTGTTTCATTCAAAGAAACGTTTAATGTCCTATAGTATTAAAATATTACTTACGCTGCATAACTTATTATTTCTCACTTTAGATAAAATAGTTAAAATATAAATTGTTATTACTAAAAATTTATATTCCTGTTGTTTAATTTTTTTAACTAACACCAGATTTGTGTATTTATCAATAAAAATACGCAAAAATATGTATTATAATAGATTTTTAATTTAAATCAAAAATGCTTCAAGATCCGAGTGTAGAATGGCGTAATTAGGACCTGGGCTGAAATACACAGAAACCATTACTGTGGACTATAATTAGCTGCAATCGCCATAACTGTATTATGCAAGGTGCCATTGCATTTCATTAGTCTCTGCCACAATGTGCCGTTATTACCCGACTGTAGATGACATATATTGTGTATCTGTATTGTTTTTTCGTCTCCATGGTTTACTGATAAACAATGTGCTACAGATCCTGTCCCGGGTATTTTAGGCACCATCGCTTTTTCAAATTCGTGTTTTTTAAGCGTATTTTTTTATTAAATACAGCAAAAGAGGCCTGTAGACTAGTTTCACAGTTTTTCAATTTTCATATAATTAAACTGCAAAGTTGTAGTATTAGATTACGATTAAAAGTTTACAATAGTTCATTGTGTGATATGCCAGCCATTGTATGTTAAGAAGGTTAGCTGCACCGAAATATTACTAAATTTGTGAGAGGAATTAAAACTAAATGAACTGATTAATGTAATATGTACCTTATCATAACAAAGCAATAAAATTAGTCTAAAACAGAGAGCTAATTTACTCTTTATCAGCACTCAATGTGAATGTACTAAAATTTATTAAAGAAATTTTCGTGAGATAGACAGTTTATCGTTTATCCACCCCTTTTCTTAACATGACTCCCTTAAAATAAAACGGCGTGAATAAGTTACTTCAGCTAAACCACAACGTTCAGCCGAACGTGCTGAACGTGCTTTATATAGCCGTCTGATGGTGATAATTCTTTCCTGGTGTAATAAATATGGTTGAAGCTGGAAATTATTGTTTCACATATTTCTACTTTCAAAAATTCACTATGGTATCTTCACAAGCACACCTGTCGATCGGTTTATTATTTACGAATAATTTTACAATCGATTTTAAGAAAAAAACTATTTGTATGCTTATAAATCGGAAATTGACTTTTGATTTCCAGTCTAATTCCCTGTAGGACCTTTAATATAAATTGCAGAATTAATAAAATAAAATTTAAATACATTTTTCAAGTAATGCAAATGCACTCATACTCAAAATGAAACTTCGTTCTGATAAAGTTTACTGTGATATTTTATTAAACATTTCTCTAAATAATCAATAAAATCTTGTATTTATTTTTAAACAATGCTTATGTACGCTACTTTAACATGAAAATGTTTCTTTTCCAACAAAACCTTCCATAAAGCTTCCAAATTGTCCTAGAAAATACTAAAAAATTATAATTACAATAAATAATTAAAATCAATAAATAAAATATTAATAAATAATATTAAATATTCATATTAATGAATTTGTCATGTCGTCATAAAAAAATAGACCAATAGAGATCATTGAACCTTGAAACAAAACACGAGTACCGGGTAGTTTTGAAGTCATTGCTTATTAAAAGGTAAATTTTGTTTGTATTGAAATTCTCAATTAAGAATTAAAAAATAATTATTAAGAACAAAAGTGGGTTTAAAATCGTTAATGGCAAATAATACCTATTTGTTGTTAGGAAATTATCATTTACCGTGTAAAGGTCATTTTTATTATGTTTTATTACGTTGCGATAAAAGAAGAAAATCTATCCTGAAGTTAGCAAGTTTTTCTTTGTTTCAATTATGAAACGTACATTAGGTAGTAATTCTGCTTTGTTATTAAGGTTTTTCTATATAAAACAAATATTGTTATCTTATATTCTTGATTTACGTCTCATAGAAAGCAATAGAGTAAAACACATATTGCATATTTACCTAGAACGATTGATTTCGATTTTATCCATGTATTTAGATTACGAAATACGGTAAATTTAAAAGGGCCTTTGTGAAATTACGAATACAAACATTTTTAAGTATGGAGATGAATTTACATATAAGTGGCACTGCAAGCATTTATAATCCACTTAAACCAAATACGATTTCTCTATAAATTATATAATAAAAAATAACAGTGATTTTGTTATTGTTTTGGCAGTGATTTACTGAGGAGGTCGAAACTTTTTCCCTCGTCTAATAGCTGATTTAGTTTTCAGAGTTACACGAGTATAACAATAATGGAAAAGTACATGTAGTAAAATAAATTTTTGAGGCTTTCCAAAATTTTGAGCCTACTTAACTGATATAAAATTGCTCATAAGTACATTTTATTTCTGTTTTATTAACATTAATTTTCATCATTCCTTCAACACTTTCCTACATTGAAGGTAAATACAACTACAATGGAATTACATCCGTCCTGTAGATGTTTCCCCAGTTTACGTGGTTCTATGTTAAATATGACTCATTTACCAGGACGAAATGTTTCCAAGACATAAATCACTCCAATTCAAGATACGCTAACATAGTAGTGTCTACTGTGAATTTGCTACGTTTCAATAACTATGATGAAAAGGTAAAAAGCAATCACGGTTCATATATTTTCATTTCATTGTTTGAATTCTACGATTATGCTGGAATAATGTTTTCAACACTTTTCACTGTTATAATGAAACAAGAACAGAATACTTATAATCTAGTATTGATATGAAAGCTCTTATTTATTGATTAAAACCCTTTAATGTTGTGTTAAAAATGAAGATGATGAAATATAATCATTCAAACGTAGAGTTATATTAGTGTGTCCTGATATAAATGGAAAATATCCGAAACTCCCCAATCCAATCAAATAATCCATTATCAATAATAACTAAATCACAAAGAATAAGTTGTTTTTTAACTTATATTTATAACTGCTACAGAAAATGCAGTTCCATTTTTAATGTAATTAGGAAGTTCTAGAACTTTATATAAAAGTGTAAAAATTTGCATTCCTTTTGTTATTGGCTCAGAGTGCGTTTAACGCTCATACCTACTCCAGATATTTAATATTATTTGAGAAAATACGTAATATTTCATTACAAATCAAACGCATAGTTATCTGTAATAGGCTCTTACTTAACTAGGGTTTTAAATACTACTGAGACTTTAAAGGAAATAAAACCAAGTTCATTGAAACGTATCAGCACCAAATTTGTAATGTTTACTGAACATATGTCCTACTATGGATTATTTTAAGAAGAATTCAAGGAAAAAAGTAAACTTTAAATAAAAATTAAACGCCAAGGTAATTGTAATATGCTTTTATTTAAATCCGGTGGCCAACTAAATAGAGGTTTAAGAAAACAGAAGTTTTTATTCAAAGAATGTTAAACATTTTGAAGATATTCAGGATTAAAACAGTTCTATAGTAGAATCAGTTTCAAGTTTATATTGTTCTTGAATTCTTTTTCATTCAAATTTATGTTTAAATTAAACAGAGCAATTAAATTTATTGACTATGATCTCATAACGTTGTGCTTTTGTATATTACACAATATGATCCTCATGGAATTACATCCACGTCATTTATAATTTCGACATGGAAGCAATTTAAGTTACAACGTCTAATGTAAAGCCATACGTGTCTCAGTTATAGTACCGTACGTGTGGGATATTAGTGCATTAACAATGTTACAGTGTTCTCCAGCAATTCCCCGATGTTGGCTGGTATGAAGGAAGAAGTGTGTTCAAACTCGTTGAATAGCGTACATACTCGTACATCGCAGAAATATCTCTGAGTGTGGAATTAAGCTTAATTATGAATTGTTCAATTAACCTATCCATTAATTGAGGTACTCTGTAATTTTATAAAAACGTCCTAATTACAAAATAGCATAGTGTTATTTCACTACGTAAAATTTGTTTAATGTAAGATTTACTTAATATTAAATGTTTACAGATGTAAAACTAATAAAATAATTAGAGCTTTTACTCTGATTACATACATATATAAAAATAGTATACTATACTATATCTAAAAATTACCCATTTTTAAATTATAAAATCTAAACAAATAACTAGTAAAGTTCTAGCAATTTTTGTTTTTTACATTCTAGTATTTTTTTAAATATTATGTATTTGTGTGGTGTCAGGTATAAATTATAAAGGGTATATATATATATTGTGTGTGTGTGTGTGTATGTTTGTTCCTTGTAAAAGTAATTTCTCGAGAGGATCACTCTTATTTTATTCAGCATTGCCTCTGACCTCATTAAATTATTTTTTCGCTTACCCTCCCAAATATCTGTAATTTTTCATAATTCATGTTATATTTCTTTTCATTACTTACGAAATATCAGGTTCTAAAACTTGTACCTTGATTTAACCTATTATATAAAGTACCCACATTGGCTTTTTTGTTGCTTTACAGTATACAAAGACTGTTTTTGTCTCAATAGTTGTATTATTTCTTTTCGTCTTTTTCTATATTTTGCTAACCATCGGCTAACCCCCTCATAGATCCTGATCACTTTTTTAAGGACATAACTTAAGAAATAATGATAAAATATTTTAGAATAAAAATAAAAATTGTAACGTTTTATTTAGCTAAGGTTCTCAAAATATAGCATGCATGTATAAGAAATATTATCGACATTAAAAGCAAAGATAATCGCACACTTAGGCAAGGGTTTATAGCAATATAAACGTATCTAAACAAATCTTTAATGGGCAACGTGATCTTGACCACTAGTCTCGAACTATTTCTCTTTACATTAATTAGAATGGTAAAACATACAAACATCATTTCTATATATATATATATATATATATATATATATATATTATATATATATATATATATTTAAAATTTTTATGGAGTATTTTCCACGAGTGACATTATACAATAAGTATGTATATATAAAGAGAGTACGGTGAAATGCTACTCGACGTGCATGGCGATGCACGCCATTCATGTCGTACAACGAAATATAGATTTACCAGGATGAAGGCTTTGTGTGTGTATCAGACTTTTGAATAAAAGAAAGCCCCAATAAAAACAAAAGGAACTAATTAATTAGTAATAACAAAATGTACTATGCGCATTTAATTGAGTCCTTTATAACCATTGGATAAGGCACAAAAATACTATATAATCGCAAATGGACGTTTTACTCAATACCCCGTTTCGGTTTTATGACACAATTTGCGATTAGCCATTCCAATGAAATCAAGTTTAATTGTTGTCTGTATGCTTCAGAAACAAAACGGATAAATCAAAATTGATTTATTAGCAATAAATGATCCTCTCGGGGAATAAAATTTCTAGGAAGGCGCATTGATAAATCACGATCCCACCCTTTTTCAAATAAATGGAGGCATATCCATTACGCTATTCGATATTTATTTTCCTCTTTAGGTACATAAGTTTTGTATCTGCACATTCAGAACTACAATTGTATAAATGTACAAAAAATTATTGTGTAAAAGTTAAATAAAATATAGTTTAGTTGTGTTTTTTAGATTTGGTTCCCTATTTTTACTGCTTAAATAAATGTCAAGTAATTATGTTGTAATAATATTTAAATATCTAGAGATAATGATCATGTATTTCATATACATTCTGCACGTTTCACTGTAAAATAAGGTAATAAAAATATAGATAAATGTATTCCTCAGCAATTCCCTTATTATGACTTCCTTTTAAGAACAAGTTTTAAATATTTTAAAAAACTTTACTCTTATAACGGTTTAAAAAACAAATATTATATGATTTTACTAGGGTTGAGGTCTGGTATTTTAAATGGAAATACGCACTCACATCAAGCAAAACACGAAGTAAAAAAATTAAATCTTTAAGGTAAGGTAACAGATAGTAATAACTAAAATAAAGTGTTGTGCAATCCTTCTCTTAGAACTGCAAAGTCTAATATGTCTGAGGTTAGGTAAAACAGGTTTCAACGAAGGAAAAAACCCATCGTAAAGATTAAGGGTTACAAAAAATTAAATTAAAAGTTATTTGTTTAACAACTAAAATCATCAAAGTTTACCTTTATGGAAAAACAAATTACATTAAAAACAATTTTTAACTGTACCTAAATATTAATCACGTTTCTTATGTATAATATAGGTAAAAAATAATTAAATGTATCACTTTTTCTTACACCGATGGGATTACTTGGGAATATGCGGTTGTGAACGATATTAAAATAGAAACGAAATGAAATAAATTCCTTTAACGATTAGAAATTAATTAGGGTTACAATAAGTATTTTTTATTCTGCTATCGTTTATATATGACAGCATAATATAACAAAAGTGTGAATCGAAAAATGTATTACCGCGGGTCGCATAATCTAAAGCATTAAGCAAGGTAAATTTAATTTAAACCTTACTGAAACTTCAAAGTGCTAGAATTGAAAACAAACCGACTGAACACAAGTCATTAGTCTTAGGAGATGGGAAGTAAGAAGGTGGATAATCGCACTTTAAATAATCCAGAAAGTTTGTGTGAGGTGGTTTATGACCTAAAGACAGGAAATATTATCTTGACATACAACAACGACCATTTTTCTGAAAACAACGAGTTAATTTTATATTTATTTTTAAAACACTACTTCTGTTCGATAATTATTAAAATCGAATATTAGGAAAAAAAGAAAGTGAGGTAAATAATTAGATTTAGTAATATTCAGTGCAAGTACTTTCTCTCTCAGAGTGACGGCGGTGTATGTAATGCCATTACAATATCCCAAATTGGACACGGTCTCTGACATCCATAAGGCAGAGCAGAGCCTTACCGGCGCATCATTATATTTGACAATGACCCGGATATCATTAGACTATACCACCAATGACATGCACAACGACTGGAAGAGGGACAAAATGAAATGACATTCTTGAGTAGACAGCAACGCTCTCAATTTCCGCCATCTCTTCGTCCATTCAAACTACTTCCGTATTTTGCATGAAACCAACAATGTATTGTTGTATTTTCACTGTTGTGATGAATGGCACATTCTATTACTTTTTTCAGAAATAATATATTTTTCCAGAGTTGTGGTTTATAACTTTTTGAAATTTTTTTCTTTACTTAAATAATTTTATATAACTTGTATATTAGTATTAACATGTATAGAAATATTTGCACGTCCCGATATTTCTACAATAATAAAATGAATTAAAACGAATACAGCTATACAAGCTAGAAATGCGTCCACACCACGTCTCGCGTAAAATATATCGCCGATGTCGTATGTACAATTAAACATACAAAGATAATTTGTTTTCTAATATGTGATGCAGGCAGATAGAGAGATTAATTAAAAAAATGCAATAAGCAAAAATTCAATGGTTGAACAATTAACATGCACCAAAATATAACCATCTTATTCTTATTCTAAAAACGTGGACAATGTTACTTCAGATCATTTAATGTCTTCAGATCAGTCTATCCGTTTCAATATGTTTTGTCGCTTGATAAATTGACGTTTGTTAATTTATTAAGTTAATTTTAATAGTATGTTTTTGATAGTAAATTTCCGGCGACTTACGGAGGATACTACAACATAAGAGTGCGCTAATTTCCAATCGTGTCACCGACTTGAAATATTGACTGTCACTCTTTTATTTGTAATGTGTAAAAATATACATTTTGTTAATATGTAATGTATTAAAATTTCATATAGTTCTATGAAGCGCTAATTAACACATTTATTTATCTGTAATTTTCTCAATTTCATCATAATAATCAATAAGAACAATATAAAAATATTTGCCAAAACCAAGGCAAAAGGTGATATACACCATTATCAAACTCTGTCTTACTAATGCTTTATGCTTAAAGCTTCATGTAAAATTTATATTATACAGGTGAGTTTGTTTTCTATATATGTAGACAAATAGACATATAGAAATTAAGTAGTTACAACCCCAAGAGTGTAGCGTCTTTAAACCTCATTCAATAATATTATGTTATAATTAATTTCTTATGTCTATTCTATTTAAAATGTTACTAAACTGTTACATTACAAATTACTAAGCGGCATAAACCAGTGTAACTGATTTTTTACCAAATTAATTCTTAGAAACCTATAAAGACAACCAATGTTATTTTGTGATTGCAGCTATGCAGAGCAATGAAAGATAACATAAACATTATGTTTGTTACCAAGGTTACATTATAATTTTGTTTATTTTATCGCATGACACGTGGAGGCGGAAAGGATTTTATTTTATTTTCGTATATAAATTGGGATTAAAAACCAGATCACACTGTTGGAAAAAACATCTGATTAAATGTAAGATCATAAGTAGGTAGGTGGATGTAATATCCGAAAATTGGCTCCGTGAAGGAAAGACTGAAAAAGGAATTTTTATAAATTCAGTTTGCGCACGTCCTCGCAACAATATGAATTTTTTCAGACTACAAATTTGCTTTGGTTTGTTATGGCTACGAAACTCGTCCTTAATCTCATTTCAATGAGTTCACTGGAAATCTATACCCGGAAGAATCTTAGTTTTAACATTGCTTAGACACCCTAACATATTAATAGCTGATATTACATCGGTTATTTCATATTAGGACAGAAATCTTGGAGGACTGAATATTGTATGATATTTAAACTACTTATATTAGTACCTGTGTTAAAAATAGCGTAATGTAACTAAAGAAGTTCATTTTGAATTAAAATAGCAAATATAACTTTATTAGGAAATGTATGTAGAGAAATATACCACCGAGAATTAATTTTAAGTGCTATTATAAAACGTAGCAATGAAGAATGTTCATCTACAAAATAGTCGGATCATTAATAAACCTTTCAACAACCCCTTCGAAACCAATGAGAGTGAGAAACGTAACGTATCGCGCCAGTAACGGTTGTAAATACCTGACAGTCTACCCTCCCTCACAGTTAGGTTAGTGACTGTTTGTGAACGAAATGCAACACTTGATTCATTGCCCTCCTCCTTTTATATATATTTTGTAATAGTATGATATTTAATGCATGTTTCATTTCCTAGATTAACTTAAAAAATTTATCAATAGTCCTATTTTTATTTTTGTTACATTAAAATGTCTTATAATATTTAATTTTAGACACACTATGTTTTAAATAAAAGGAAATATGCCTTTATTAAAGAGGAGGAGTAAGGGTTATCAAACCCTCTCAACCATTTAACCTCATTTTATACAGTAATTTTACAATAGCCTGGTACAATTGTGGTAAATTATTAACTAGTTCTTTACACAGACAATAAAAAATATGCTTAACCTATACACAATTAAATGAACCTAAACAAAAATCTAGACATTCAAGTGTAATAAATAATTAACATAAAAAAAGAAAAACTCTACATATTAAAATAAATACAAGGCAATTCAAAATAAAGAGAAATAATCAAAGAATCATTTAATCACTCCAACACACCGATTGACCACATTACCGCAACATGCAGCAACACCGTCACCCTCACAGGCACCCCAACAGCAAGCCCCTAACCCCCACTCCGAAACGATACAATAACGAACGGTTCTCAATACATCTGATATCGTCAGAGAGAACGTTCCAAAGGCGACAATCCTTAAAATTAAAGAGCCTAATAAACGCTGTTAAAAATGTGTTGAAACGATTAATTGGAATTATTAGTAATATGGAGTAATGACGTGCTCATGACGTCTGACATTAAATATAAATCCAACAAAGTATTTCTGTGTATTTTTTTTCTGTGTATACAGGAAATGTATGTAGAAAAATATACCACCGAGAATTAATTTTAAGTGCTATAAAACGTAGCAATGAAGAATGTTCATCTACAAAATAGTCGGATCATTAATAAACCTTTCTACAATCCCTTAGAAACCAACGAGAGTGAGAAATGTAACGTATCTCGCCAGTAACGGTTGTAAATACCGACTTGTAAAATATAACTTTTTAATTTTTATAAAATATATCACAGATAATATTTAAGAGTAAAATAACCCTTTGTTCCGAATTTTACAAGTACCTGGAAATTATAAGAGGCACATCAAAGAATATAAATGGACAGAATATTGAGCAAAAAAGAATAACAAGTCAATTTGGTTAATTTAATGATTGGTTGCGTCCCTCATATAATGTTTACCACATTACATTTTGACGAAAGTTTTCCTAGTTTTTAAATATTATTATGAGCTCTAAAATGCATCAGTCTAAAAATTATTGTTACTAAAATAGTTTTTAGTGATTAGAACGACGGTATGTTATTTTTAAATGTCATGATATTTTATTATCTCTGATAAAAATTATAATCATCATATGAAACACTAAAGTAATTAAATATGTTTAAAATTACTATTCTCAAACGAAAAAAATAAAATAAACAACTTAATGTTATTTCATGTAACAGAGATGTACAAGTAAAGACTTAGTTTTAAGGTAATTTTGGCTTTAAAAATGTTTTACATAAGGTCTTTTATCAGCATCACGCATATTGGACGATTTCATTTACAAGTATGTATTCATTTAAAAATATTAACTTTGTTAGCGATGATATTTTAACAAACGTCAAGTGTTAGAGTCTGTAAGACAAAAACTATTTCTAACTAGAGTAAAATAGGCTGCGTTATATCATTTATGAATTAGTTCATGATTCCCAATAGGAAAATATAACATAAATGGTATTAGTAAAAGTATAGTTCCACAACATTGATTAAAAAGTCTGTCATTGCATTACTAATTATATACCACGTGCCAGCTAGTCTTGAAACATAGGTCATTATAATAACAATAAACAGTAAACCATGTGACGCAGATTTAATGTAAAAATTATTTCATTTGACGTACTTATAAAAGAGCTCAGAAATTTGTAAAATATTTTCCAAAAACCCTGTGTACCAAGTATTAACTAGCGTAACAACATTTCCAAATTTCAGATATTGTGATCAATATGTCGGTGGATTGTTGTTTTATTGGCTAAACATTAGAGAAGACATTGTTAACTCGAGAGTTGTAAAACTTTCATATCTGTTTATCTGTCCGCACAATAGACCTGTAGACTTTAAATTGTGCATTAAGCTTCTGGTTCTTTTCTAGAAACACTAACTTAATCCATTTCATTCCTAAGGATTTTACTGAGCATTATTAAATATTCTGAAATTTTTAGATTGGATAACCATGATTGCAACGAGAAAATAGGACGATAAAAAATTTACAAACAATCTCAGTAGAACAATAGAAATAATAATGAATAACATATTCACACATGTGACCTAAGTATAATAAATTATACAACATCATTTAACGATTATTTTGTCTGAGAGTCGTTGCAGCCTATCACTCATTAGGCTGACACAGTAATATTATTTTACAAATGATTTAGGATATTCGTTAAATATTAGTTCAGAAAGATCTATCAGTCAATACAAATGAGCTATAGACTTCAAAATTTTGAGTTGAAACCCCAGTGAAGCCTGATAGGCGACTCGTGTTGATGCGTAATAATATCCTTTATAATGATAGATTAAATCATAACAACTCAAATTAATAATAGGGAAAGTTGACTCTAAATCATCTGTCATACTGTCATTTACTCTAACCCACGCAGGACTTAGTAATCCATTGAGAAACCTAACAAGCATATGACGTCACCGACAGCTTTGATTGCCGCCGGAGGGATTAATCTGGTAGCGCTAAAGCACCAGGGTGTCATGCGTCTACCGTTGCTCCTTCACTGTCACAGTAAACGTCAACAGACCAGGGAACGTTTATCTTAGCTGTATTAATCCTTTGGCAAAGTTAGGCAAGTATATTGCACTACCGACATAGACGATTTCCGCCCGAGGCCTCTGCCTCGTAGCGCTGAAGTACTGAGAGTCAGCTCGTCAAGTTAAGTGTAATTTTTCTATCTTTTATATCACTTTCGTAATCAGCAATAAAATATATTGCCTAAGCACATTCGTTTAACAGTAAAAACATAAAACAATTATTATTTGTTTATAGCAATATTGTTCTAAAGTTCTTCCTTGGTTCCTAATTCAGTATAAAATGTATTACGAAAGGATTCTTAAATCATCGATTAATTTTACTAAAATTTATCAACCAAGTCTTTTTAATCTTATATTGTTATTCTCTATTACATTACCTAAATAACATCTAACATGACGAGCGATTTACTACACATATTTGTCAATAGCTCATCATCCAATTCCTATCAATTTTCTTAAGAAAAATATCATGTTTGTAGTCAAGTAAACGATTTCATAATTCAACTAAAGCTTAGTAATATTCTTCTTACAAATTTACATAAGTAAACGAATATAAAATTCATGGGGAGATATTTCTTTCAGTGTTTGTGTTAGGAAAATGTTGAAAAACTCTAATGCTAATTCGCCCTAAATCTATCACTGTTTGTGTTAAATGTAAATTAGGTAAGAAAGAATAGGGGAATTAGACTGTTTATTAATACATTTTTAAAAGAAAATTACGTTTGAATTTTACTCTTTTACACTAAAACTAGTAAACTTCTAAAACACATTCTAATGAACAGCACAAATTTCATATGCAATCATTTTGTCATTCAACGGAATTGTAATATTGCAATTTTTTATTTTTCTCATTGATTAACCAGGTTTACCTTATTTCATAAACCAATGTAGTCTATTATAAAAATATTTCGTTGAAATACAATTTATAAAACATAAACTTTACATTATCATAAGTATAGAAAATGTAAAAACCCCTATACAAACATAGTATATGTGATGTAAAGTAAGTTAATATTTATTAATAAATATTTAGGGATTATTTGTGTACAATAATTTGTGTACAAATATCTTTATATGTAATAAAATTTTACTTTTTCCAGTTAATGTACTCTAGTTCAAATCGTAGGTCATAATCTAATGTAAGAAAATGATACTTAATACTTAAATTTGTACCTACATGTAACTTACATTACGTGATATTAAGTCACAAATCATTTACGCAAGTATTTAAAAGTAACCTTTATATCCGAACCAATATTTTTATTTATCATTTTCACACTTAATAATGTATTAATTTAAACAGTCAATAATATAGCGCACCGTTTGTTTCAACGTGTGAGGGAAACAGTCAATAAAAATTATGCTTGATGAAAGTTCTCTGGACTGTGCTTTTGAAATAAAATTAGAGAACTAAATGTTCTAAAACGTTAAAAATATTTTTCAGTTTGTAAAACAAATAAAAATTAGGTAAATGGTACCATTGCTAATGTACATTGTAATCTATTTATTAGCTACTATTAATTATTAGATGTAAATGAAAAAGTTGCTGTGTAACATTTCGTATAAATTTTAAGACAGCTATGAAACCTATCTTTGTTGTCTTTTGACAGAAGTAGGTTTTTCAAGCTTGTGATATACATTTTCCTGATCATGAAACAAGGCTAAATCAACTAGGGAACAAAAAATAACAAGAAGAATTCAATTAAATGGAGTCTAAAATTGACTTATTGACGTATTTTCTTGACTGTGGGAACAAGTAAATCTCAAGCAAACATGCATATCTTCAAGCAACTGCTAGGAGTGCAGATATAAAATAGAAAGGAGTATAACTTTTATTATACATTTGAAGACTGCTATGAAACCTGCTTTAGTTATTTTTTGGCACAAGTAGGTTTCCTAGACAATTTTATTTATATATAACTTTTTGATTAGAAAAAAGTTAAAATCAACTATGGATAAAAAATACTAGGGCTGGAAGAAATTAAAATTACCACAAATATACACGTTTTTAACATATTTTCTTGATCGTGGCAAAACATAAAACTCAACATAAATGCGGTGTAAATTTTAATCCACTGAAAACAGAAGTTCTTACATAGTTGTGTCATAAAGTTATGTGTGGACCTATAATTAACTGCTATTACATTATAAAACAAAGAAAAGTAACTAATTTTATTGAGTTTTTACATAAATATTAGGTCGTACTCTATCTTTGAATGACATCTAAAAAAAGTAAATATATAGACTGATTGTAATAAATTAAAACATTATATTACCTTACCCTAAACAAAATTATTAATATTTACTTGTTTACACTTTGGATGTCATAGTTTGGACAGTATGTAATAAAATATTTGGTTTTTGCAGTTTTAGAGTTGAATAAACGAAACCTGATTATGTCTTTCTAACAAACTCATTTGTTAACTTACGTTTTTACGTTTTGAGAATCAACATTAAACTTTCTACTTAAATTACATTTATTTTTTACAATTGTATTGTTAAGGCTTTAATAACTTATATTGTATTGTACCCTTTATCGTAATCTCTCTGTTAATGCCATCTTCTTTCATTGCATTAGGTTTAGTAATATACAGATTAGTTTATTAATTGATTTATTTATTCAATACTCCGAACTTCTGAGTTCAATGATGATGAATATCAGCTTTCAGTTATGTATTGATGGGTTGTGTATACTGAATGTCCTATCCACCTATATTGCTTTCTAGAGGTCATTCCTAAAAATAATAGAAAATACCCGTTGTTCTCAACTTCTTTTATACACTTAATTTGTTGTAGGAATTTATCTAAGGTGTCCTTAACGTGCGTTGAAACTGCCCATATATAAAACCTATGATGAACCTCTAACTTTGAAATTTCTTTTAATACACTTAAAGCGATAATTGAACTTTTTCCATATACAAGTTTATTACTACAGCTGATAATGTTTACACTATTCCCGTTCCGCGATTAGCGGAGTTAGTTAGTTTCTAATAAGTTAGTTGACGGTATATTTCTATCAGGTTTGCTGTTTTTTTATAATGGTCTCCTTAAATATTCAAATAATTTCCGGTATAGTTTACATGATAACGAACATAGAACGAGAATTGTGTACCAAAACAATAGAATAATAAAAAAGAACAGAGCTCAACAAAAAGTTTTTCTTTACTTGTAATGCATGTTACTAGGGCAATGAGAATGTTCGTTCTATTTTAGATTTTTTTTTAACAATCTAAGATTATTTCATTCATTAATATTTTGTAATTAAAATAAATAATTTGAATAATTTCGCTCTCAGTTTGGATATTTGGATACTTTACGGTTTATTAACGTGCTGCGGTTTAATATAGATGTAATAACTTTTTTTGTTACATCGTATATAATTAAATAAGACGTGATTATCTGTTGAACAGCAAACACAGGTTTTATATCAGCTTTCTATAAAAACAGGAAATAAATAATGGAAAAGAAGGAACTTGCGTATATCCATAGAGAAAGAACGAACAGGGAAAATTACATAAGTATAGGTAGTAGTGTATAACTTTAGTATCCATTCAGATTCTGGTTATTGATTTTAAGGGCAAGTCTGTTACTAAGGGAGTAGAAAAGCATTCCTTCTCTATCTCTCCCTACGATCTCTAGCGATCCCTTTTAGCCTATTATTGTCTAAATAAATTAGAAATTTCGTCTTTATTTACTATTCTCCTTAATTTGCACTTCTGACGTTCAAAGTAATAGCAAATAGATACAAATTAACATGGAAATAATTTGCATCTATAGCATTGCCAATGTAATACTAATTTTGCAGTGGTCTGCAGAGTTACTTTACAGGCATAATTGCAATCATATCTCCAATGACAACAGGCCTTGGCTGATATTACGTAAATAATATTAGGACGTCTTACAAGAAGATAGTCCGAGCTCTTTATTATTATGTCATTTGGGTTTTAATACAGGTTTCTAGTAATACTTTTTAAACATATCTTATTTAAGGTCAAGCATTAATATACATTATATTCACGTTATTTTAATCGATATAACAATAGACTAATTTTTCAAGATAAATTTGACTTAGTCTACTAAATTTAACGTTATGTATATGTCAATAAATTTTAATATGAAATATATAACAGTTTAATATTTGTTTGAAAAACTAAGTTATAAGCAAAATATCATGATTAGTATTGTATTTAATTTTTTTACCAATAAATTAATCCGTACAAAATTTAAAATAATAAAATGTCGTGTTTTATATCTGAAATCAATTTTAAAGACTTCATTAAATGTAATATCATAGAAAGAATATTATTACCACATTTTCCATAAAATCACTTTAATTCTTTGATTTTAACAATTTGGTCCTTAGAATTATCTGTACGACATGTTAACCCACAAATTACGTGTTTACAAGTTAATTATTTAAACTTTGTTTATATTTTTTTATTTTATTTTAAGAAGTGTAATGGGCTATAAGGATATCTATGTTTAGCCTACTTGAAGCAATTGATAAATAACAAAACCAAATAATTTAGTTATAACTTTTTTAAGATAGCATTGTAATTACTTTTAAACCTAATTTTTCTAATATCTGTATGACGTCACTGTAAGAACGAAGCATATTTTAACCATAAATTATATTTGTTGCGTGTTTTCATGCAACGATTTAACACAATATATAAATCTTAACCACCTGACATTGTGTAAGTTATTGCTTACTACCTGCTTTATTATTCAGCTTATGAGAATTGTTTTATACTTAACACTAAGTTGATTTATTGAGATAAGGATCAGGTTCTGGAATGCTGATTTCATGAACATGCATGTGTTGCTAGATTTAACGTGACTTTAACCCCCAAATGAGTTGGAAAACTCTATTACTTTAAAAATTCGTTACTTTGTTATTACAAAACCAAATAATATAACACGGTTTTTATATCTAAAATATAAATTCCTATCCTTAAATAAATTGTATTTGAAATAATTTTTCTTATGTCCATAATTATTAAAAACAGATAGCATCAAAATATCATTTTATTTTATATCCCTATAAAATGTATATATTTAAGGAATAAGTCAAAGCGAAGCATATCAGTTGAGTATGTTTGTCTGACCGTATATTATCTTAAAAAACTAGCATTTAAACTTACAACGCACCATTTTTAATTCATATCTAGATCGCATCTAGTTTATTGACGATACATGTCTCTCAATGAGATTTGGTTGAGAGTTAGCAAACATTACTACATTGGTCTTATGTGCACGAAATGGTAACGAAAAAATTGCAGAAAAAATTAATGAAAACAACTGTGTACAGATATTACACTCTCATATTGCAGTATTACATTTTTACATCCTGACGTAATAGCACAATATGTTCCATAAATATGTATTAGGAATCTAGAAAAATATATTATATGTGCACTTTAAAGTTTACATGGAACTTAGTTTCTACATAATCAAGAATTTGTTCTAATATAGAGTACTACCATATGTGTAATTTGGCTGAGTGTCATTGAAGCTGGAGTACTCTTTCTGTTCAAAGGATACCGTATGATATTGTTGCAAGGAACTGTTTTAGGTACAATACTACGATACTTACAGGAGAAGTTGTGTATGTTGTATTAAAAAAAAACATGTAAGAAATATGCTTACTGTATAGTGATGTAACAAGAATGGATTATACCTCAATACAATTAGAATGCAGTACGGTACGACTTCTAATTGCGAAGTTCATATAGTATGCTGCGTTAATTGTAATTCATGAAAGCCTTTATCTGTAATTGACGCTTGATAACCATTAGTCGTTATAATTTTAGTTGAAACGATGTTAGGACAATACGTTGATACGCCAAACATACTTGTGTCTTATAATAAAATATACTTTGTTTTACATTAAGTGACTAAGTCTTTCTAGTATACAAAATCTGTAATTTCTGTTCAAAGGATGACTTAACTTCTTACTTCTACAATATAACAATTGTTAAAAAGCGTGGCTGCTGCTTGTTGAACTTGTTGCCATAAGAAATATCCTAGTAAAGTACTTGTTGAACCAACAATAAATCGTTGAAATCAAACAAGCTGTTTAAATAAAATTTTTTCTTACAACGCTTATATTTAATAGTGGTAAGAATTATAATAGCTCTGCTAAATTTCTGTAATGCATCAACATATAGAAAAATATTCATTGAACTATAATAAATTGATTGCTCGCTACTCCTTTCTTTTTATCTCCTCATTTACTTTATACTTGCGATGAATAAACAAACAGGAATCTGTTGGTGATCCAACCCATAAAGTTTGGGAGGAAACTTTACTTTCGTTAATTAGCCGATAAAATAAAACTAACAAGGCAATGGATTAACATGATAATGGATAGTAAATTTTGAAAATATATCTATTATTAAAAATTATTAATGTAATTTGGATTTCACGATATCCGTAAAATAAATTATTCAAAATAAGTTTATGATAAAGGCTGCTGAAAATGGATCACTCTCCTTATATACAACTCAGACATTGAAAAATTTAATAATATTATTAGAAAGATGTTTTTACACACATGTATTTGAACATTTCAAGTATAAAAACAATATAGCGTATGAAAATACATATAAGCATTTATAGATATATCAAAAACCTGGAGCTTTTGAGTTCTATTGATAAATTGAAAGATCTGATATCTTGCTACACGTAAAACATTCCATAGATTAATTTATGATTAGAAAAAACTATAAATTGTAATTAGAATTGTACGAATACGTGTGAATGAAATAAATCGTATCGGAGCTTCGCGAGAATATTGCCAAGCCCATTTTCCCAGTCACATCACTTTTCTACGCCAACAAACATGTTTTATTCCGAGACGAAAAGGCGAAGAACGTAAATAACTTTCGTTATATTCGACAAAGATACAATGCTTCCTCCCTATTCATCCGAAACCAATATTCGAATCCAGAGCAAGGCAGTGTTACGTTGTTGAATATTTGTGTTTATTGCTTTTTTATTTAATTTGCTTCAAAAACATATTTTGACCGAACAATGTAATTATACAGTAATATTGTTATTTTGACATTGTGGAATTGTGGAACGTCAGATCCATTATATGCCATTGTCATGCTTGAGTGAAACGGTTAATAATGAAATTGTAAACGCCTGTAGGAAAAAGATGCATTTCTCCACAGTCCGGAGAGATTAAAGTGTTGTAATGAACACAAAAGTTTTGAATTGCTAATAAAAAAAGGATTTTTTAACATATTATTCATTTTAATTTCACTATACCAACAATACTATATTAAAAATCTTTCATTCTCATATTAAATGATTGTCTAGCTTCGATCTCATCAATACAATATAATTTATTTTGGGTACACCATTTATATACAAATTTAGTAAGTTTTAAAGCAATATACACAATAGCATTGTTTTACAAACGAATTATAACATTCATGAAGATGTTTAGTACGAAAAAGTTAATAGTGAATCCTCTTTCATTTATAGAGTGCCTGGTTGCAGTATTATACTATTTATATTCAAATAACTTATTGTCTTATACCCTTCTTTATATCTACTTTCATCCAATATTGAATTATTTATTGATTTGAATTTGGAATTGTACCTACATTTCTTCTTATTTTAAATATGCACTTCCAATATCACGTCCACCACACTTAAAACAAGTATTTCTTTAGGCCTATTATCATCTTGCAATGTAAAAATGTTTTCCATAATAACAGTGTTAACATCCTAACTTCATTTCCTCTACCTTATTATAAAACAACACATAACTATAAAAATAATCGCAGGTAAGTTGTGGTTATTATATAATAAACGATACAACAATTGAAAATGTTATTAAATAGTTATGTTTTTCATAAAGTAGAAGAGATTATATCTTATGAGACTTTACTACTTATTTATCTTAAACTTTTCTATTTGTATGATATTAATTATTAGTTTAAATTCACTATTATCGATATGGTTGAAGATACAAATACCACGTCCTAAAGGACAACTTTCCGCAAACCACCCACATGACCTAAGGTTAGGGTTGAGCACACCAGCCTTTGTACGATAAACTTTGGAAGATGTTTTGGTAAGGTTTTACATAAAAGTAAGAAACACATATGTATTATTGTGTATATATATTTAATGAAGCCTTGGGCAACAGATTGTGTTGAAGTACATACATAAAACAGCTTGCTTTATAGTTACACTAAAAATATTATTATAATTTATAAATAAAGGGAACAAAGGCTACGCTCAGGTCTGCATGAAAAACTTTATAGTCTATTGTTCATTTTATTAGGCTAAATTTATTACGATTTCACAGTTTAAATGACATAAGAATGTACTCTATTTGTATGAAATATATGTACTCCTTCATGGAGCTGAGCGAAATTTCATGCAGTGACATTTACCATCATCAAGCTAAATGTTTTCCATAATAACAGAGTTAACATTCTAACTTCACTTCTTCTGTGCCTTCGCCTGTGCATATACTCGTAAATAAAGATTCTTGCTAAATTTAAAGTTTTGTGATATCCTGTGGACAGACAGACAGAAAAAAATTTTTTCCGCCAATAAAGTTTACCTCTCTAACGCTCAGATTACTAAACGTAACGGAACAATACATAAAAAAATGTATAAAACTGAATATTTATATCTTTCGTTTAATATAGAAGTGAAAAATACTTACTTGCCCATACTAATAAATATAGCTGGTTTGCATATACTGTTTAATATAGACTTGGATAGATTTTACAAAGCTGTTTGACATGACTACAATAGTCTACTGCTCCATTGAATGTTGTCCAATCAAAAGCCAACCAGGTTCCACCACAGTTCCGGAACACAGAATCCAAACACTCAACGTCCATATCGGCTCTCGACCACAAACATCCACAATCCTATTTCTATTCTATGTGAAACACAATCTGCATTTATCCCTGGCCTACTCTCATCGTAAATTTATCCTTTAAATTTTCAACAATATAACAGTTTTTCTGCTTGTATTACTAGATTTTGGTTGTAGTTATATACTAGGTAACTCATTTTTTATGTATTGCGAATGTTATTATCGAAGTATCTGTGTATGTCTGCTCTTATGTAAAGCTCGTAGAAAAGTACTTGAAACGTTAAACATAAGTTTCTTTTCGTCAATGAAAAAACACTATTTATTTTGGGTCAGTTTTAAGTATAAAATTATAAATTATTCTTTATAAACTGATGTTTACCATCGTAATCGGCTATTTTCCCTTTATGAAGTCAAATTAGTTCTGGAGAGCTGATTGTTTTGTTAAGAAATCAAAGCATTCCTGTAAAAATATTTATACCAATTCCGCTATATAACTGGTAACATTGAAATAAGCCGATAGAAATGAACATAGAGGATTCACAATGTGCTTGGATCTTTTGTATGAGCCATATGGACAATATATTTATCGGTTGATTTTTTTTGGTTGAGAGCTGAACAATGTGGTTGAGTTCTTCCTTATGGACAGGTAATTTTAATATTTATTTTATTAAAAGGTATAAACTGTATTGGTTGTTATAAGGAAAATGTACAAAAACTATATAAGTAACGAGGTCTAAAATAACATAAATTTCATTGAAGGCTGTACATGTATAGTTTTTAATTTCATAAATATTTTAGACAGAAAATATAATTAATCAGTCTTAATTAAGTGTTATAAACTCTTGCATAAGAGCAAAGAGCAGAACGTTGTCATTACACTCGAGAGGTTAGCCATCATGTGTACATAAATTATTTTTATCTCATTTTTAATATTTGTTTTGATTATGTAATTATTGTCTTTTCTCTCTAGGAGTTGCTTATTAGTAATATATTTCAACCACTGGACTGTTATTTATTCAAAACGATAAGCAAATACACAAAGAAATACTGACTATTAATATGTGTGTGTCTGAGATTTAAGACTACATTCTATGGTATCTTGGAATATTGAGCATACTGTATCTGAATTTTGTCTTTATACTTTTGGAAATACTCAATATGGAAAATATAATTCATATTTTAACAATGACAGCATAAATAAACTTAAAAAGCGTTATTATCGGATATGAAATGAATGGATTATATAAGACCGTTTTATCTGCAATGCCGTCCTTTTTTAATTCATACTCCCACACGTTAGATAGCGGATCTACTATCTTACACAGTTTCTACAAGTGAGTGATATAGAGGTTTACGTAAAACAAATTCATCTTGTTTCCTTGAGGAATCATCTAAGCACATGAGAGGTGAGTTTCGATTGTAACCTTATTAAGGGCACTCATAAAATTCTAATTTAGGTATTATCATAAGTAATGAATATGTACAAAATACATAAAAGATATTTTTTAAACGAAAGTCAAATTGAAATAATTGCAAGTTATAAGTGCACATCTCGCGTTTACTTCTACATTAAAACATTTCAGAATAATTTTTTGTAGTAAGTTCTTAATAGTAATATCCATTATAATTCTTCGACCGAAAATAACGTCCTAAAGTTTTTAAAGTTGGAAGATTTTATAGGCATATTGAAATAAAGAAGGTTGCCTTTACAGTATCTTGTTTAATAACACAAACTTTGTGGCGATGAAAAATAAGCATACACAGCTGGAGTTGTCGATAGTTGGATGAGGAAAGCCCCTACTAAAATATAAATTAATAAGATTGATATTTCCCATTTTCTATTACACTCTAAAAGAAGGTGTAATTCTCAATCATAAAAAAAATTCTAAAATGTGAACAAACTCCACATACCATAATACTAACGTAAAAGTCTCTGCACTTCATTAAGTCTCCCTCAGAACACCAGCTTCATCCTTCATAAGGTCATAAAGTATAAATATTTATATATATATATATATATATATATATATATATATATATAATATAAATATATAAATATATATATCCCAGGAAATCCTTGGTTACTGAGATTAGAAAACTTTCTGAGTTACGTTGGTCTCACAACAATAATTGTACTGTTTCAGTAAAGTTCGGCTGCAACATTAAGCACCTTTGAGAAAATATTATTTTCATAAATAATACCCGCTATAATTATAATCGGTAACTTTATCGTTTAAAACTATTTATATTAGTTAAGCTATTAAAGTAACCAGATTTGATTTTCAAAAAAAGATTACTTACACAAAATATTACACTAGGTTTATAGATGTGTGCATCCAATTAAAAATTTTACATTATTTAAATATGGTAACTAAGATAGTACCTACACTTATGAAGAAACAAATATATCAAATCATACACAAGTTAAATAGTTACAAAACTAGGAACAAAACATTGTAAATTGACTAAACTCGTGTTTTCATGATTACTATTTATATTTCCGAAATTTAATTTTATATTGTACATATAGAATTAATTTCCTATTAATTTTATTAGTTTTAAACAAAGCATATAGAAACCGATATAGTAAAGGGAACCAACCCCATGCTACTTATTAAACCAACATTTTTATGAAAGTACCTTAGGTAAATGCTTAACTTTACAGAAACGCACATATATTATTAGGCATTGTTACCAACATAATTTAGAAAATTTTATAATTCTAGTTAAAACAAAGGGTTTCCTGTGATTTATGCTTTATGGCTTTATGAAGGATCAAGGTGAGGCACTAAGTTGAACTTAATAAAGTACGTATATAAACGCCAGCACTGATTTTGTGGGAAGTGTTTGAACTATAGTAATATTATGTTATGACTGACTTCTTTAAGAACTTACTGTAATAAAAATATTAAGGTCAACAAACGTATCTTTTCATATTATTTATTAAGAAATATGTTGCCCCTGTTCTTAACCTAGCTAACAAATTGCCTAAAGTATATATCCAAGTGGAGGATATATTCATTAAATTGGTCCGTCGGGATTCGAACCCGGATGACTCTCTTGCTGGGTGTATGTGCTACCATTACACTATAAATAAATATATATATATATATATAATTTCAATAAACATTGAATCGCAAATAGTACTTGCTCCGCCGGGATTCGAACCTGGATCTCTCACTTGCCGGGTGAATGTGCTACCAATACACTACAGAGCGCTTACTTTTTCCAATTCAATTATTTTGTATTTGGCCGTATCTGTCACATATGCGTTTAAATAAGCAAACTAACATATAATCAGAAGACCAAATACCTGTCAAAACGACTTTTATTTACATTAAATTGTATAAATGGTAATTGCCTTATATATATATATATATATATATATATATATATATATATATATATATTTATATATATCTTTTAGTTAACTCACATAAGTTTAGATAAGTCCATATCGTTTATATCGTTCTAAAAACACATGAAAGTAATATAATGAGTTAGTGCATACAAATGGTGCATTTTTATAGCAGGTAATGCAAATTGTATCTTAGAAATATCAACTATGCTTTAATAATTTCACGCCAGTAAGACACTCCCTGTACCACACGGAATAAGCCGTGCCCGTAGATTCAGTTGGTCGTGAGGTTTAGACGTCATGCTGCGTCTTGTCCTCATATGTAATGTCGCTTGGATGCCATGTCGTCATATGTAGAGTCGCTTCCCATATATAATATGCATCTCGGACGTCCTGCCATGCCTGCCGTGCCCCTAAGATACAACGCCGTCATATGATATGCCATCCAATGTCATGTCGTTTGGCCATTGTTCTAATTATAACCCAGGATCCTTGAATAGAACTTGTCACGCGGTTCCACTTAATTACTGCTCAATAATATTTTCTGTTTATTTTCACCTATTATATACATTATTTGTTGCACTACCATATAGTGTAGTACAATAAGGTGATCCATAACGTGTAGTTTTTTTTGTTATCGTTTACCTTGCCTTTCAGTAGTTAAACAATAAAAACTGTCGTCCCTTTTACAAAAATATTATTATTACCCGTCTATTGTAATATCAAGTATTTAATTATAATAAAATAACAGAAAATCTGCTGTCTACTCGCATGGTCGTTATTTTTACAACTGGCTCCTAGATAAATCTTATTGAATGACATATTTATGCGTTAAAAAGATGTGCTATGTTGATTTACTCAACAAGGCTCGCTATTCAAATAAATATAAAAGGTAGGTGTACGTTAAACCACGTGTCGCGTAACATTTAATAAAGTAAACATTTCTGATTACAGCGTACTTATAATACAATACAATAATACAATACAATACAATATACTTTATTGCCAGAAACAATTTTTAATATTGCATAGCATGCGTCACATAATAATAATTGTATATTCATTAAAATAATGAAATGTCTTATGCTAACGATTTAATTTTTAAAATATTGTAAAAACAATATCGATTTTAGTTAACAATAAAAGTTGTCAAGCAGTAAAATTAAATATATAATAAAAAATAACTTTGGATATCAGCGCCCCTGTACTACCGCACATTGGAGCTAGTGAGATGGTCCATGAATTCACCAACTGTATAAAAAGAATGAGGCACTAAAAAGTGTCGCAATGTAATTTTGAACCGATTTAGATCATTTATTGATTTTATTTCTTCAGGGAGCCCATTTAGAAACTTTATGCCGGCTTGAGAAGGAAGTTGCTCGTATCTTCTCAATCTATGCTGAGCAGGTCTGACATTTTCTCGATACCTCGTATCGTAGTTGTGAATGTCACGACCTCGAACCATTTGGCTCTTAATCCGACAATGTACAGTAGTCTCCAGTATATACAAACATGGCAATGTTAGTATTTTGAGCTCCCTAAATGAATTTCTACACGACTCTCTAAAGTTTAATTTAGCAAATAATTCTAATAGCTCTCTTCTGTAAGACAAAAAGTCTGTGGAAGTTGCCATTTGAACAGCCACCCCACAATATAATACCGTAGGATAAATGTGGGTGGACCAAACCCGTAATATGCAATTTTTCATTATTTGAATTCTGAACAGTATTCGGCAAGACCTCTCAAGAGATAAATATTACTTGATAGTTTCGCACAAACACTGTCCACATGGTTCCTCCAAGTCAACCCTCTATCGAGGTATATTCCCAGGAGTTTTCGTACAGTCAACTTCATCCAGGACCTTGTCGTCCAACATCACAGTAGGTCTGTACTGAAATGGTGCAGTGCTTCCACAAAAACCATGTAAATTTTGTTTTTCGAACAATTAAGTTTCAAGTTTATGGTTTTCAAAGTATTGTGTACATACATTTAATTCTTCGTAAGCTTGAATTTCAACTTGAAATTTTGACTTGCATGTGAAAGAGAGAGTCGTGTCATCTGCATATTGGACTATGTGTCCTTTATGAAATCTTTGAATTCAAATTGTTTACGTACACCAGGAACAAAACTGGTCCGAGGATGGATCCCTGAGGGACCCATATCTAAGACTGGTTTGTACGTGAAAATGAATTTTGAACTGATACTTGTTGTTTTCTATCGGAGAGGTATGACTGAAGCCACTTTAGCGGCAAACCTCTAATACCGTTACTGTGCAATTTGTTGAGTAGAATGGTGTGATCCACACAATCGAAAGCCTTAGTCAAGTCAAGGAAAACGCTGAGCGTTACTGTTTTCTTGTCCAAGCTATCAACAATCAGCTCAATTAAGTGCGTGATTGCATCGATTGTGGATTTACCTCGCCTAAAAGCCAAACTGATTTGGAGATAATATATTATTTTTCTCAAAAACATTTAGCATCCTACTTAAGAAAAAGTTTTTCAAAAAACCTTACTTAGCACTGGTAGGATTGAGATTGGCCGATAATTATTTACTTTCAACGGATCATGTTTTTAAAAAATGGAATTACTACAGCTCTTTTCAGTGCCGTAGGAAACATGCCTTCTTGGAAAGATGTATTGATTATCATTGTCAAGTGGTTTCAGCAAAGGCATGTAACATTGCTTGAAAAAGCCATGTCGACACGCCATTTACGTCAGTTGACTTCGACACCCTTAGAGAACGCATCACGCCAGCCACTTCCTCCTCTGTTAACAGGAGTTAACGCCATTGACATGACGGGACTTGGTGTTTGACCTCGTTTCAAAAGAACAGCTAAGATTTTGATTTGAAACATTAGAAAAAAAGTCATTAAAATATTTGCCACATCTGAATGGTCCTTAATAATTTCCCGATTGATTTCAATTTCTATAGGTTTATTGGGTGCGTTAGTTTTGTGCTTATTAATTATACCCCAAGCGGTTTTTTGTAAATTTTTTTGTTACCTTAATTGCTTTATTAAATTCATAGGCTTTGGCCGCTTTAATAACCTTTCGATAAATTAATTTATACTTTTTTACAAAATTTTTGATTTCTACACTTGTTGATAGTTTTGATTGTTCCCAATACAACCGTAAATTATTTTCTAGAAACAATTTATTCCTGGAGTAATCCAATTAGTTTTTCTTTTTCTCTTTATAATTAATTTTTTTTAAAGGACAGTAATACATTTAGATTGTAAATGAAGCAATCATTTAAATAATCGAACATTTCCAACGAGTTTTGGGTTTTTTTGAATTGCCAAAGTTCTCGATTCAAACCGTTTGTTTAACAGGTTAATGTTAGAAGGACGTGTATCTCTTCTATATATAGTGACGTTCTTGTGTTTTTTTAACCAGTGGACTGATTTTGATTAATTGCGCATCATGGTCAGATATGGCAGTGGCTACAACGGACACGAACGTCCCGGGTATGTCGGTCACAACGTTATCTATAGCTGTCTGAGAACCACCAAACACTCTCGTAGGTGAATTCACCAACCATCCCAGATTGAAGCTAGCCAGTAAATCTCGGAACTTTCTGGTTTTGCTACAACCCCGATTCAGTACGTTAATATTGAAATCTCCAGCTATCAGAAAATTGTCGATTTTTTGATGTTAACTCACTAGAAAATTCTCAAGATATTCAAAGAATTTGCTTTCCGAGCTTTCTGGAGATTATAAAACCACATAAACCGAGATTGAGCGACCATTACTGAGACTAACAGAAATACCCGAGAGCTCAAATACCTTTTCCTCCACTTGAGTAGCATCCAACTTTTTAAATTCAAAAACATGGTTTGACAAAAACAGCAACGCCGCCTCCTTTAAAGTGGGTCTATTAAGACTATTGGCAAGTGTGTAGTTTTCTATAACAAAGAGATCAATATTTTTGTCATTAAAACCGTGTTCGGACAAAAGCAGAATATCCGGTTTGAGCTCGTCAAGAGTAACTCAGCTCCTGGAGTTTATTAGTTGCTGATTGCTCATTTTGGTGTACGATAGTTAAAATTCCCGAGCTTGAGACATTTTGCAGGGGCGATGACAATCCTTTATATGTGTTTAAGGCTCTTTTACGTTTACTAAAAAATTTTTTCTTTGAATTGGTGTTGCATACTCCATCTGGATCAGGTAGGCCTACGCATTGAGTACTCAATGATTGAAGATATGAAGTGCGCTGATTTTCAAAGTTCTTTTCAGAAACATCACTTGCAGTTGAAATTGCAGACGGCTCCGTCGCAGCCGCATGACTACTGTTGCAGGTGGTCTTGAGGGCATCAGAGTAGGTGTCATACTGTTGCATGGATACTGGTGGAGAAGGAAGAGTTGTTCCATTGTCCATCCTCAGAGGAGCTGAGGCAGGCGTCGAGGACATCATGCTGTTAGTGACCCGGTTAGATAATTTGGGTAATTTCTCGTAGGACAGGAAGAGACTCATTATAGGCTGCGAAGTGGCTATATCTCTTGGTTCTGGCTGTGTTGAAGAGTTTACTTCTTTATTTTGCAGTGCACAGTTCGAAATTCTTCTGCTAATTTCAATTTTTCCGTATTTATTAAGATGGAGTCCGTGGTTGGTAAAAAATCTTCTTCCAAAGTCTTTTATATCGACAACCCAAGTACCATAGAGTTTTTTAAGTTTTACTATTTATGAGATTTATTTGATAGTTTTAGATAGTTCCTCCAATGTAGATCGTGGTCTATGGAGTATCGGCACTATAATCTATTGCGTGTGTTTGTTTGTTTGGACAAATTGAGTTATAAGTTTTAATAACTGTTTTGCAGGACGATTATTGGCGTGGTGTACAAGATGATACATCATTTGTTCCTACAAATATTACACCTATATCTGTTTCTGTCATTTCACTTGACATTTCCTTGGCATTTCTCAATATATGATTAGATTGAGCGCCAGGGTTGGAACAAACAAAAACACCGTGTAGTTTATTACACACAAATCCTTCAAGGTGCTGACATAAATCCTTTCCGTGACTGTCCGAGAATACATATAGTTTTTCTTGTGGGTCCGGTGCAATGACTTGTTCCTGTGGCATGTTTATATTCTTCTTCATTTTGTTTTTACTTCTTTTTCTTCTTCTTTTCGACTGTGAGACGGTAAAACTCTCATTTAACTCAGATGTTAGGAACCGGCAGATCATTTTAGGGAAGAGAAATTATTGGCAGAATGAATCTCCAACGGCTTACTAACAAGACTGTCCTCGTTCCTTTCCCGTTTACCAACTGTAAGAAGAAGCTCTTCGTGCAATTTGAGGAGGTCATTATATTTTTCATTAACAAATAACAAGTTCAGTCTGAAATCCTAAGTTTATTTCTTCAAATTCAGCCATTTTGATCTGCGCTACGTTACAATCTCTACAAATTCTCGAAGATTCACCTAGCGGCTCTGTTTTAGTACTGTTGTTACAGTAGCTTGATTTCTCATTCTCCTCACCTACCGTTACTGATTTAGCTGTACTTTTATTGGGTTTATCTTCTGCTATCTCCAGGAGCCTTTTTAATTCCTGGATATACGAGATCAAGCTAGACTGTCTGTCAGTTAATTCGGATATTCTAGCCAGAAGTTGATCTTTAGATCTAAGGCTGTCGTCGTCATCAGTTTTAGTCTTACAGTATAGCATTTCTTTTTATTAATCAGCTCCGAAATGAGAGGTGATAACGTTGGTGTCATTGAGGAGCAGGAAGATGCTGGGCGAGGGGTGGCAGGTGATTGTGGTGATAATGTGTGCATAGTAACAGGGTGCGTACCACTGTGTTTTTTTTATTGCACACAGTCAGTTCAGTTCGATTTTTGGTCAGTCCGTACAGATGCACCACACGTGCGGCCCAAACAGCGCAGCGCCAGTTTATGTCTCCATTTACAAGAGTACGGTGTTTCTCTATATTTATATCCATTGTAATGAAGACACGGTTTACCTTTTTGGGAAAGTTCAATGGTAAACTTCATTATTTATTTGTATTTTTGGAAGTATTATTAATTAATTAGTTTGTTAAATTAAAGTTGCAATAAATAAGTGCTCCCGTAAAAATATGGATGCACCTTTCTTACAAGGGGGAATGTTAATTGCCTACTTTAAGTAGAAGGCTGGTCAATAATACAACGGTAGCGGTAGCCTCTAATCAGTCAACGCTTATCAGTTTGCTTGACTAATCTTGAAGCCTGGGTCGGGTAAATCTTGAGCGTCCTGTTGGCATTATAAAACCATAGTGTGCATGCGCCAACTATCAGATCTGTGACGTAGCCCCCTTCTTCTTGGAATTCAGACACTAGTTCTACGAATAGTTTATCTTAACAAGGAAATTCATTCACTGATAACTTACAGTGTAAGTCTGGCTATGTCCGTCTCCTGCTAATTACAATGGACGTTACACTTTCCTGATATGAGTCCAGCAATAAAAAATAGATAGTGAACATTTACATGACTAATTTAAAATAGTTTTCGGAGCTTATAATTAATACGTTTAACACTTATAAACCAGGTCTACCTTCATTCTTGCGATGCCCTCCGATTGGGTAGTCATAAAGACATCGTACCGAAAATAGTTTTTTACATCCCACTGTTAGATATAAAAATAAATTTCGTTAACTAGTTCAGTGATAAATAATTCCTAACATAATCTTCTGGATTGACAAACACCATCATAGAAGTGTTGAGTAAAATTATAAATATACATATAAAAATATTTTCAAAACACCTTTAATTTATTCTTAGTCCAAATATCATGCCACATGTTACAGTTACACTTTGGTTTAGTGAGTTAAGTTTTGTAGAAGCGATTAACTCATAAAAGTTCAGATAAAATAAATAGGATTCAAAACTCAAGTATGTGCGGAAGTCAAATGTTGTCACTAACGTTTAACATTGACTTTCCACTGTCCAGGATATTTGCCTTACTGTGCCCACCAAGGATAGGCTGGTGAGGCGCTTTCCATAAAAGCCCCATTTACATGCATACAAAGCAGTCCGGCTAGGCCTCCATGACTTTCGCTACTATAAGTCCTGTGTGAAAACAGAACTAACAAAAGCATCATTTGATATGAAAACCTGTTAATATTAGTGATTTTTTTACCTGTTTTATTTTATTTATATTCATTGTACAAGTACTTTCTGAGCCAAGTATCTTCATTCTCCTTTATAATCAAGTATTGTTATAAAATTTTATGCACGTCAACATGAGATATTTTAGTTAAAGCAACTGTTAATTTCGAATAAAAGAACTTGAACATTTTTATAAAAATAACTACTTGTATATTGCTTTGTTTTAAAAAGTATGATCTATATTCTTAACTACTATCGCTATTGGCATTTAATATTCAATTAAACTATATATTTAAGACAGAAATCTTGTTTTTATAGAACAAACAACTATTTTACATGAAAATTAATTTAAACTAACACATATTTAAAGTCGAAGGAATGATTTCTTTCGTAAATGAAATACTTGCATTTAAGAAGTGAAGTTCAATATGATGCGCCAGCTTTAAACATCGTAGTTCCAGGTAAGTGAGGTAAGACTTACCTCACTGAGCACACTTAGTGTGCTCAGCACTAAACTACAGAGTCCGTAGTGTTTATACAGCAATAACCTTTTCTGGGCTTTTTTATAAACATGGTTATAATCCAAACTAGCGTGGGACCAGAAACTTACTTGACTTTAGTGAGGTTTCAAGCTCAGCTAGCGTGACTGAATCTTAGTGGTGCGATTATTTACTGTTCATTAATCTCCAATATTAAGTATGTATTTAACATATCTTTCTAAATATAAAATGTTCTTGCCAAGTTTAATCCATTTAGTATACTGAATAGATTATGTACAAATACTCTCTTATAGAATTTATATATCAAACGCCCTTAGAACTGGAGAAGGCTCGGACTATATTTCATGCGATGTGGTTGGTTCCAATGGAGCACTTAATTAAATTCTGTCGCCGCTCTACTTCCATCAGACGTCAATTGACCTGACAACATGTAACGTGTCTCCCGCATTCATGTACATAGGATATGAAATTGTGTATTAAATTAAATGGATTCAATAAAATATTCATTTTTTGTTTGTATGTTGTTTTCGTTGACCGGTTTTCAATTATTTTTAATATATTACTTGTTATACATGCATGGTCTTGTATTGGCATACATGTAATATTGTTTTCCCAGTATTGCAACTAATTTGCTTGGTAGCTAAGCGTTTACACAAAATCTCCCTGTAAATAATGTGTATATTATGACCTGGATTGTAATAAGCTTTTGTAGACAAATATTGTTGTATTTCAATCAAATTATTTTTAAATAAAAGATCTTTTAACATTGTTAGTAAATTTTAAATTCTTTTTGACCTTTAGTGTGTATTTAGTTAGAAATGTTTCTACTTCTAATGATACTATAATCTATGCACCTGGCTTTCTTGCGAAACCAAGTTTGCGGGAAGCAGGAGACACTCCGCCTATTACAGATGTTTTGACTTTTATTCGTCTCTGCAGACACAGGTAACAGCAGAGTTCAGCTAATAGAAAAAATCGGTAACATGTTTGTGTTACAGATTTTGTTGTATCACTGAAAGATGTAAAATATCTAGAATATCCTGTTTGTCATAAATAAACTTTTAACAAAGGAGGATATTTTAGCTTTCATTGTGTTACAACGTACTCAGTTGAAGAATGTGCGACAGAATTTTACATTTGCACACTCTTCGAGTACCACCCCAGCCAGGCTAGGAGACTAAACTCGACTACAAAAATGATTTGCTGAAGAATGTTACTTCTTAATATTTCTTCGTATCAATTCATTTATCTTAGTTGGCTGAGCGTTAGTGAAGCCAATACCTCAAAGGGCTCGAAGTATATCATTGATGTCTGTTTGTCTTTCTATCTGTGGGCAAATTACCCAAATCCATGATCCAATTACCCTATGGTCTTGAAACTTTACATGAAGTTTAATTTATATTCTAGCCACGATAAAAAATGGGTTCCACTGCATAGACAATCATGATAGCAAAAAAATCGTAAAATGCATAAATTCATTAAAAAATAGGTATATTTATATTGCATTTTAACATGTGACGTAGAATTGCAATATGTTTATTTAATGAAATAAGCTATAGGCTTGAAAATTTGCAGGTACCTTCAGCAAAGTAATTGTAACGCCAAAATTGGTGTTGAGTACCCCTTAAAGAAAACGAGGACTTTTAATAATATGCTAGCTATGCTATTCTCTTTGCAAAAGTCAGCATGGTAAAACCCCGAATTTTACATCAGAAGATTTGTATATTTTTAAAGTTTCTACTGTCACACAATTTATTTGTTTAGTTAAGATATTAATATGCCAATTACTCAGATTTACAGTATGCTTGCACTAAATTCAAAAATGTTAATAATTTTTACCTACTTAGTCATTAAAATATGTATACTCCTAATGTAGAGTATTCAAAATAATTCGTCATTAGGTCTTATTCAATAGATAGTATCCAATAGGTGAACAGACCCAAATAAGTCTACATTATTACAATTGTATAAGATTTTGGTAACTTAATAGTTGTTTTATAATATTTCTTCAGCCAAAAGTTAGTGTTGATAGCTTACTATTATAAATCCTGGAGCCGTTTACGTAATCTGTTTGGCTACTGATCAATATTTTGGCCTGATCAACAAACAACTTAATTTGGAAGCGCGCCTGGCGTGGCTCGATACTCCTCTAACAGTTTCAGGGTTGCAAAAATTGCCTATTCTCCCGCGTGGGCGCTGCAGAAATTCTATCTGGCATCAATATAGCCAATACGTTATACAAACTGATCATTCGTCTGTTCTGCCTGTTTAATTTTCCATATCTTAAAAAATAAAGTTAAAGATCTACTCCCTATGGTTAGCTATATACTTTACAGTATATTAAACCATGACATTATAAAACTTGGCAATAATAGCTGATTAATGTTTTGTTCTATAAATTAAATTCTGAACGAAATACTTTTATTTGTTAAAATGTTTTCAAAATAGTTACAGCCCATTTGATTAATAGTAAACCTCCGCTTTATTTATCTAAACGTTTTATTATTTGTAAAAAAACTGTAAATTGTTAGTTGTTTGATTTAAAATAGTCATAACGTATATTTGGTACTATACTTATTTGTGTTACTATCTTCTACAGTCAATATAAGTAACCATTAAATTATTAATATTCAAATATTCTTGTTAATTAAAATGTGTTTTGTTAAATCAGAATGTCCAAGTTTACGTTAACATACAATTTACTGTGGTATTTCCAAGATTTAATTAATTCTATGTCTTATGACTAGTATATCGGACAACCATTGCTTTCACACCTACTATTTAAATGTATTGTATTACACTGATTACTTAATAAACACAGTTAAATTTTAACACGTGTCTATGTCCCAGTAATGTTATTTATGTTTATTATGTTATGTGTATATTCAGTCAATCACTGTGTCAAATACTACGAAGTTGTTATTTTTTTCTAAAAGCAGAGGAAAATTGTAGAGTTCTATTATGTGATTAATCCTGGTGGACTACTGCGAAGCAGTACCGGATGCTGGGATGTGAGGGGTGGCGTGGTTTGCAAAAATACCACTACTGCAACTCAAAACCGATCACCCATCAACTTCTCGATATCTCTCGACCCCTGCTCAGGGCTCACGACGCAGTGTGTTAGCACATGTAACTGTGCTTGGCTCGCCGTACCCGATAAGTCATACTTATTTCAACTAACATTGCCTTATCTTAAGAGATATGCATGTCTTGGGACAATATCCTCGCCTACTATTTAATTTATGTTACAATATTTCTGACCAATTTAGGTGAATTATGTTTGTAAAATTTTTATTTAAACAGGTGACCACCGGTCTACGTTGTTTTGTGTGTTTAGCTGTTGTACATCTAGGATTTATAACTAGACAAATTTTGAACTCTCTTATCTGAGCTAAAATAGGAAGAATATTTCTGGACCTTAGTATTTCACGTTTGTGTGTATTTGTTTTAACTCGGTATTATTGCATAACTGTAAGGATTAATGTGGCTTGTAAAATATAAATAACTTGCCTAAATATCAAATTTATTGTATATAAATTGATATTGTCACTCAATGGAACCTGTTGTATAAATAAAATAACAAAATTAACAATAAAAATGTCTCACATATTGGACTGTTTTGTGTTAGCGAGATCCATGTACCAGAAAGTGGGTTGTTATCAGATAAGGGTAAAGGTGTTTTATTACCAGCACATATGTTTTACGACCCAAGGTGCGATGACCCTGTTGTGGAACATTGACTGCTCTCTATTTCTCTCTTTCGATCATTAGTACATTATATATTTAGTATATAGAATTTAGTAATTAGAAGACCAGTAATTTAAAAAAGACTTTACTAAATAAACGTTCCATTTATAACTATATTATAACTATTCATACTTCTCGTCTGTTAGATACATTCAGTGTATTCTTAATAACTAGACAGCATTGGTTGAAAACTTTGTAGGTTTTGTTATCTTATGAGGTAATTAATATACGTATGAACAATTATTTTGAACTGGTTCACGCAATGGAATAGAAAATCCTATAATTTTAATACTAATATTGATCAAATCAAACAACCAAACAACGTCATTTATTTATGTAAAATGTTATTAAAGACACGACAGAGTCCTATTAAAATGGCTTGTTGTGTTTTCTAACCGTCTTCCTGTCCAGTAATTTTGTTAGGAGGATCCTATAAACTTAGCTCTTTGTACGCGTACATTGGTTATTCTTCTACCAAGCAAAGTCGTAATCGATCATGGTGTCAAAGGACAGTCTGTCTGTATGTTTATCCACACGTATATCTGAGCGATAACTCTTGCTAGCAAAGTATTAGAGACTTGAACAATTGTATATTTGTTCACCTTAGTCCAATAATATTGCTTTTCGTGTCAAAAATTAAATGGGCAGTAGATTAAAATGTATGTCGGTATGTTTGCTATCTTCTTCATTAAGTCTTGCTGGGTCCTTCTATATTCGATTGTTTTTGTATATTTTTAAATAATTGTGATAATAACATTTTTCAACCAAATATATTCTATTTTTACATTTTTTATCATGTAAGAGTTATCTAAAACTTTAAGTGTCTAATCTTTAGGACCTCGAAGTTAGTCCTCTTTTCGATAGCTAAACACCAACCACCTTACTGTCAGCAGAATGTCATTTGGCTTGCGGACTACAAATGATTTATAAACATTTTATAATTTTGCTGTTAACTCAATGTTAAACATTACAATCAATACATTCAATAGACAACGATAAATAGAATGTTCTCAATGTTTGTGAAATACAGCAAGATATTGCTACCACCTTCATGCCTGGTGTGATACGTTATAAACACTAGTCACATTCATCTCTGAGGCTGGCAGATAAGATCGTATTGGTTAGTGGATTGAGGCTCGTTATATGCTCGTTAGCGTGACTTTGGCACTAATCCTTGGAACCCAGCCAGATATTTAGATTTCGATCTTTAAAGAAAATGAACACTAAACTATTCAAGCAAGAGCTCATTAAAATATTTAAAAATAATACATTTTACAAATTTCTCAATTTCCAATGTCAAAATAAAGGTGTTACGCTTGATTGTGTTTTCATTTAAAAATATTATTACAAATGTATACATAATAACAATATTTATTTCTTATTAAATCCATACAATAAGTAAAGTTACGTTTGGCCAATAAAAACAATTATTAGTAGTCTAGGAATTTAGGTAAAATTAGTATGACCATCAGCATAATTAAAACAAAGGTGATAAAACATGCAGTGATAAACAATGAAATTATACCTTTTTTACTTTTATCTTTGTACTTACATGAAATCTGAACTTTTCGGTTCTTCGGAAGGAAAATTATATAAGTAATTTTTTATAGCAGTATTTTCGTAATATTAAAAAAAATAACACTCGTTTCTAAATACTAATGTTAAAGTAGATAGGTAGACCTCAACTTATTTTTACTATCTACTATGAGAAACCTTTAAAATTATTTTATATTTTAGAAATTATGTTTATTTAAAACCTGTACCGTATTCTAAATTATACGTCACAAATGCATAATTATTCTTAAAAACTAAAATTTGTTCAATTACCTTGCTTCATACTTAAATAGACTTTCAACTCACAAAAATAACGTTTACTCGTAACTTGAAGACTTTATAATCAGCGATCTTGGCTAAGTTAAAGTTAAGGGAATACAATATTGAGCAATAACTTAGCACTAAAAAATCATTAAAGGCGTATGTTATTAAACGTGTGTAGGCAAAATACTCGGATCTGCTGTCTAATAATTTTTTTCATAGACTAAATAAAGATATATTGGATTTTTTTATTCATTAGTACACCTACAAGTCTAAGAATATTTTGTGTAAACTTATCCATTCAGTATTTAAAATTGACCTTGCATATTTTATATATTTTTACAGCGCGATATTTACTTTCTTAATAACTGTTGGTCAAAATAACCATTCACATCTTTCTACGGGTTAGTTACGTAATAATCATAAAAAAAAGAAATATTTCGAATTTATGTTTGAAGCTTTTCCCTCCCTGGCTAAAGATTTTTTATAATATTAGTTAATGAAAAATACACGTGTTTTCCAGATCGTTATTTTCATATGAAAATATCAAAGAACATGACTAAGAATACTCTCAATTGGATAACTATGTCGAAATAGTTGTTATAGTTTACTTTTGAAACAGATTAAAACTTTACAAAATTGCATTAAGGAAAGTGTTTTATAACTTTTCTTAAATATATTTTATGATATACTATTAGTACCTCCACATTAAAAAATACTACCTTATACTCAAATTTAATAATTATCATTTCAACATGTTTGTCTAATATTATGAAAGGAATCACTCAGCCTATAAAAAATACTAGTCTTACTTCTTTTTCCGATGAAATTTTTAAACCCCAAGGATGCATTCTGACACTATTTCAATAATAGTATTACTTCTTCTTTCTCTTACCTGTAAATATATTTACAATCATCACATTTCTTTTAACAGTGAATAAACTAGATTCAAAACTAATAAATACATTTTTTGGTTAAGAATAATGAGTTGTTTAAATTCCATCAATTTTGTGTATAATTATTTTGCATGGCCTTAGACATAACTTATTAAATACTCTCTGGTATCAGGTGTAGACAAGAGATGCAAAAGCTGTTCTTACGTACACGGCATCTAATATGGCAATGTTTTTTTCATTTAAATAATGGTAACTTTTAAAGGATGTAGAGCTAATTATAGGCTACCTTTCATTTTAAGCTATATGATTTAAGCATTATTCTTAAAATACGTGACAAACTCTTTTTTACTCTTAATTACGACAATCACGCCTAGGGATTAATTGGGTTAGTAAACTACATCCATTACAAGACTAACCGTAATTTTTCACTTTGTTGTTTGCCGTGCATTAAGAAAATGAGGAAAGAGAAGGGAAGTGAAAAGTTGATTTATGAAAGTCCATTATAATTGGGACAGGGACAACAGCCGCTACGTCCACGCAAACTCTGCAGCGGTGGATTGATACTGCAGCTACCGCCCATTCTTACCTGGAATGAAAACTTTTTGTTCACGATCGATTAATTTAAATAATTATTTAGCTAAAAAAATAGTATATCGTGTACTCAGTCCAAATACATGGTCTAGTCGTTGCAGTGATTTACCAAACATTAATGCAGTAATATGCTAATAAGTAGAATGTTATTTTGTGCACTGTGAAATATAACAAATATTTTTTCTTATCGAATATTCCTGTCATTTCGATAAATTGAAGGACGAAATAATAATAAATTAGGTTGTAGATTGTTGTTATTGTGACGACTTTTTTGTAGCAGTTTTTTTGTCTTAAGAAACCTAAGAAACTAACTAAAAAAGCCACACTATTCATAATTAATTGTTAGTAGCATAAGTAATTTAAATTGATTTTAGGGTTTTCAAATTGCTTCTGCTCACATCCTTTGGAGAACTTTTAATGCCTGGAAGAAATTTTCTTCTCCACTAAAGTCATGGAACGTCTGATGTCTGGGTAGGTGTTCTTGGTATTTCAAACATTTCAGATTGCAATAATAGTATATACATTAAAATTAAATTATATATTAGAATAATGCAATCTTCTTTTGAAATTTCAGGATGCAAAAAACATCAAGGTCACTAGGTGCTTCAAACATCTAGAACAGTTGTACATTTTCATATTTGAGAACTCTAAAACTTTAGTCAGCCAACCCGCAGAAGGTTCCAACCTCGCGAAGTCTTCTGAATTTTGTTTGGATCTCTCTTTAGATCTAATATTTTTATTTCATATAACACGTAAAGCTACACGTATGCACAATCACGAGACAGACAGCTATACCTGTTTTGAAAATGTTTTAACCTAATCATTACAAATAACTAATTAATAATTGACAGCGATATGTGTTGTAAAGTTTTTATATGGATGTTAGTCTATGTAGTTATTGCTATATGATGCCTTTATGTATTTCTTACGTTATAAAATGTTATACATTCTTATACTAACATGCCACTGTACTAATAATTTATAAAAATTGTCAGTAATAATTTAGACTAAGCTTGTCAGTTAAGACAATCAGTAAGATCTATTTGGTAATAAAACGTGTACAGTAGTTAAATCATTACTAGAAGCAAGACATTAAAGACATCAATAAGCTAGTAATTTCATCGGAAAATGCAACGATAATCTGATGATTAAACAGCAATGAATCAACATTAATAACTAATTAGCTTATTTGAAGTGAGGGAAGTCACTCAGTCAATTCCCTTCAATAGTTTATTATTTATCACTGAGAAATTAACTAAATATAACATATTTATCTAAAACTATGGCATATTTTACTATTTTTATAAACATTGCATAACATACATTCTTGAAGCTCTTTTCTTATTGGAAATTTAATATATTGCATAAAAATGTTACAGGTTTGAGCTATTACAGTTTGAAAATTGTTTTATAGACACCATTTTGAAAAGTAATAAAAGTAATATGATTTTTTTATAAAACTTTTTAAAAACTGGGTTTATTTGTAGTTAAAAGTTTAAAAATTTAACTTTGTATTTGCAATAAAAATTAAACATTATTCCTTAAAACACAAATATCCAGACATATAACTAACTGAGAAAGATAATGACCATACTGCATACGACATGTCTTAATTATTTTGCACAATAATTAAATTTTGAAGTTTTAAAGAGTAATTTATGGACACTCTGTTTAAAGAAATAATTTCAAGGCATTAATTTAAGAACTTGCTTTACGTTATTGATGCAAATGCGATTTCTATCGATGTGCATCACAAAGCATTATATTAATCTAAATGTCTGTAGTGATAGTGGATCTCCAGTTATAATTATTATAAATAAAAGCAATTTTCTCTATGATGTTTTTAAAACACTAAGTACTATTATATTATGGACAAGTTAAAATAGATTAAAATCCCATATTAATACATTGTTTCATGCAAAGCAACATTTAATTGCAAATCGTATTAAAATAATGAATTATGCTGCATAACTGTTTATACCTCACTTTATATAGAATAGTTAAATTATAAATTGTTATTACTTAAAGATTTATATTCCTGTAGTTTCATTTTTATTACCACCCAGATTTGTGTATTCATAAACTAAAATATACTACAATAAGTATTATAATAGTTTTTTATTTATATCAAGAAATGAAGAAGATCCCGGGTGTAGAATGACCTAATTAGGACCTTGGCTGAAATACACAGAACCATTACTGTGAACTATAATTAGCAATCGCTGCAATCGCCATAACTTTATTGTCCTAGGGGCGCCGTTTGCATTACCTTGGTCTGTGTCACAATGTGCCTTTATTACCCGTCTGGGGCTGACAACTATTGTGTATCTGTATTGTTTTAGTTACCATGGATACCAATAAACAATGTAATACAGATCCGGTAGCGGATATTTGAAACACTATCGTTGTTTGAGATTCGTATGTTTTTATCATGTTTTGTATATACAATGAAAGAGGCCTGTAGACTAGTTTTACACAATTTTTCAATTTTAATATACTTAATTGTAAAGTTGTATTAGTAGGTTACGATTAAAAGATTTCAATAGTGCATTGTGTGATATGCCAGCCATTGTGTGGTAAAGAAGGTTAGCTGCAGATAAATATTTCAAAATTTGTGAGAGGAATTAAAACTAAAATAAATTGATTCATGTACTATATACCTTATAATAACAAAGCAATAAAATTGGTCTAAAACAGAGATCTAAACTTACTCTTAATCTGATTTTCCTTAAATTGATAGAGAACTATCATACTTTTACTTTTATCCGCCCTTTTGTTTACTTGCCTCCCTTAAAACCAACCAGCTGTTGCGTCAATAAGTTACTTCAGCTAACCACAACGGTCTGATCTTTATATAATCGTCTGATGGTGATAATTGTTTTATGATATAACAAATATGGCTCAAACCGAAAATCATTGTTTCACATACTTTTACCCCTTTCACAACTTCACATTAGTATCTCCACTAGTACTACGTTACAGAGAGCTAATATACGTAAATATGGAATTTCCTTCTAAGCTTTTGGTATAAGGATGATTGTCCTATTTTTGGGTTATGTATTTTATAAAATAACTCATTCTTGTTTTCACTCCCTCCTTGTTAACATATTTAAATTTGTTAAAACTTAAATTTTTTACGTAAATTAGTAACGTGATGTATTTATTGATATTTAACAAGAATTTTTCATTAAAAAATAAATATCATTTACATAAATAAACAAAGCGTATTTGTTGATAAGATAGATAAGATAAGATAAGATAAGATAAGATAAGATTTTTTATTGATTATTAGACAATACATGCAATAGATCACGTCAGAATACTTATACTAACAGTAAAATTAACAATTTAAATTAAACACTCATTATAGAAGACACAATAGATTTTACATTAATTTAATACAATAATGTTAGTGAGACAAAGGTGTACTATTTAGCAGACAATACACTAAAAAACTATCTCACTGATGTCAGATGAATAAAACTCTGATATGTCATAAAACGGCCCTCTCTATACCAGCCACTTAAATAACAGTTTTAAATTTATTGAATGTAACACTCTGAGCATTCAGTGGTAGTTTATTGAATAGATCTATTCCAACGGCCTCATATGAAGTTTGAAATTTTTGAAAGTCCTTGTGAAAGGTTTGTTGATCAGGTTAGCGCCTCGGTATTGTGAATATGCATGTGCTTATTCAGTGTCAGGTTTTGAAAATTATTTTTGACATGGATCAAGCAGTAAAAAAATGTAAAGATTTATAACTGTCAAAATGGCTTCTTTTTTTAAAAATCGGCTTACAATGATCTTTGAAATTAGCATCCGCTATAACTCTCATGGCTTTTTTCTGAGTCAATAAAATTTTATCAATACCAGATGCATTGCCCCACAAGAGCAGACCATAACTAATGATGCTCTGAAACAGTGCAAAGTAAACCATTCTTAGCGTATCTTTGGAAACATAAAGTTTTAGTTTTTCGCAATAAATATACCACCCTGCTCACTTTTTTTATGAACATAACCAACATGTATGTGCCAAGACAGCGTAGGATCTAGAAAAATTCCTAATAGTTTTTACACTCTCAATTGTCGTTTCATTCAAAATTGCTCTATTAAGAGTAAATACCAAGTGTTGGGTCTTCTCTGTGTTCATAAATAACATATTGGCTTTATACCAGTTATCGGCTTGATTTAAAATAATTTTAAAATCATTAAAAATTAAGTCTAATGAAGGTTGAGTTTGTAAAAAAAGTAACGTCATCAGCAAACATAACCGATCTGAAATTGACATTAACATCTAAATCATTAACTAAGACTAAAAACAAAAGTGGGCCCAGAACAGATTCCCTGTGGGTAACCACGGATGTGTATTACATTGGTGGTTGTATAATATGTTTCCAATCACGAAATATGTTTTCAATCCTATGTTAAATATGACATTAAAATTAGTTTTTAAGATGAACGTATTGAACAATCATAACATTCCGTACGTTATACCCACAGAAACATAACCTTGTTTTCATTTAGATGCAACAAAAAGTACAATTAAAACACGTTTCATATGACTTGTGTACAGTTTAAAGCTTAAAGCTAGTTCAATTCCTTCATATCTATAGAGATAGTGAGGTCAAACATGTACACTTTAGAGTGACTTTATTAAGTGACTAAATTCGAGGTAAGCTTACACATAATAGTGCCTATTGTGTATTTGTTACGTTAAAATCACTTTACAAGTAAAAGGCAAATAATTTTCAAATTTATATTTTTCATTTGGAGTTTGTATTCTATGAATACGGTGGAAGCAATAATCACAATTTCCTGCATTTTTCATTGTTATAATACAACAAGAACAGAAGACTTAGAAGGAGGTGTTTACATGTATCCTGTTCTTTACTGAAGAAAGGTTAAATACTATGACTGATAAATAAATAGATATTATTGTCCTACATTTTTATATTGCAAAAACATTTTGGAATCAATGATTCTATCATCAGGCACTTCACAATTGAATAAATATTTTAAATTTTTGTAGATAATACATATTAAAATAATATATCGTAATGGATTTTGAAATATGATCTGCCAGTATAAAATATTTAAACACAATTGCATTTTAATTTTCTCATAAATTGAGATTAGAGTACAATTTTAAATTTTAATAGGTCTGTCTTCATAAATATAAAAATATAACTAAAACTAAAACGATTAGTTAATTGTAATATGCTCTTACTAGATGAGTTCGGTAGAATGACCGAATATAGAGAGTTTTTAACGAAAACAGAAATTTGTTATCCAAAAATGTGAAACAAACATTTGATTGAAATTATTAAAAAACAGTTTCTATCGTTAAATCAGCTTCAAATTATTAAAGTTCTGTGATATCTTTTTCATTCATATTTTAGGATTAAATTAAATAGAGAAATTAATTTTATTCGACTTGTATATTACGCAAGAAGATCCTTGCAAAATTACACCCACCTCATTTATATTCGACATAGAAGCAATTTAAGTTACAAACGTCTAACGTAAAGCCATCCGTGTCTCAGTTATAGTACGTTTGGGATATTAGTGCACTAACAATGTTACAATGTTCTCCAGCAATTCCCCGACGTTGGCCGGAATGAAGGAAGAAGTGATAAAACTGGTTGAATAACGTACATTCACCACTGAAACATCTCTTAGTGTGGAAGTAAGCTTAATTATGTATTGTCCAATTAATCTGTAAAATTAAGTTGAGTACTCTGTACATTAACAAAAATGTACTAAATTTTGTATTTAACTAGGTAAATGTGTTAGCTGTAAAATAAAAGATTACTTAGTATTATATAAAAAACAAATACTAGTAAAATTAAATGTTTACAGATATAAAACTAATACAATAATTAGGGCTGTTACGTTGATAATTATTATATGTATATAATTATTAAATATGTTATATATATATATATTTATACATATAATATAATATTATATATTATATACATACAAATTACCCATCGGCAGTTATAAAATTTTAATAAACCATAAAGTAGTAAACTGCTGGCAATTTCGTTTTTTTTTCATATTATATTATTTGTCAAAATTCCATGTAGTTTTGTAGTTTCAGGTGTAAATTATGTTATAAAAGGTTGCATAAATAAATTACTTACGTTATATTAGACTTACATTAAACCAAATAAATTATTATAATTTATGAAATGTATCTTTGTTATGTATCTTGTATAATAAAAAAAAATAATTCATTGTTTTTTTATGACGAAGGAACCAATAACATATAATAGATAAAAAGACGTATCAGTTCACGATAACAATTATTCCTGTGTTCATCGAGCGTAAAGAAACACAGGCCTGGGAACGACGTACTTCATCTGCTCTAACCCCAAACTGCTCTTACAGGAGGGTGTCTCATGCCACTATATTTTCCTACTTCACTCTTCCTCAGTACTTTTGTAGATATTGACAATATTCATTATTAAAATTGTTACTTTTTTTGGTGGTATTATTTGTTTCAAAAATAAAATAGGTATATTTTATTCTTTCTAAGTTTTTAAACCGATTTTCGTTATTGACACCTGTGAATTTTGTCTTTGCAGATTTTAGTTCGTACATTTCGATTAATGACTTAAAAACTACTTTAAAGAACTTTTCTTATGTTTAAACTGATAGTGTGTATTATTCAGGTTTAGTTAACATTAAGAATTAGAAGTACACTCCAAATTATTTAAGTTGTATTAGTTATGGAGTTGTTTGGTTAATAATTTCCGTTTTTAATATCACCAGAGAATTCTTTCTTTATTAAGTAAAAAAAAAACTGTTTAAACTATTCCATCACAATAAATTTAATTAATTTAGTTATTGAAATATATGCTTGATATATGCTTCTAAGTTGATAAAGTGCGCATTCAAAAGTTTTAAATGTTATAAATAAATAAATAAATAAATAAGGACTTTATTTTGGAGCGGTTTTCAACAATAATTGCTGGTTTACAAAACGACTCATGTCTTATTATAGTTCTTAAAAAATTAAAAGCTTATTTTATAGTTATTAATAAATAAAAACACAATATTAGACATACAGTTATATATGGCTATATCACCTTGTATTGTACATTAAATACTTGTATATATTTTCTTTGTATGTCGTTTCAGATACACCCTGGCCTGTTACGCTGGAGGACAGTTCATTATATAATTTGGGAGCAAAGTACGCAAATCGCTTTCTTTCAAATTCACGGCGAACGCGAGGCATCTCCAATACTTGATCCTGTCTAGTACTGCGAGATCGGACTTGAGACCTGCTTTTTAGTTTTTCTCTCAGATATCCCGGCCTGCCAGTGGTCAGGATTCTGTAAACCAGGCATGAGGAGCGCAGGGTACAAGTATCAGCTACAGTCAACAAACCCAGCGATCGTCGAGCCTCCGAAACGTGGTCAAACCTTCTTAAACCACATACATACCTTACACACATATTTTGGACCCTCTGTAATTTTTCTAAATCTCCTTTAGACACAATGTTGCCATAGACAGGGAGGCAATAATCGATCACAGAGAGCACAAGAGCCCGGACAAGGCGAAGCCTGGTCTCTCTAGGAAACATGTGCCTATGCTTGTATAGCATTCTCAGTCGACCAAGTGTTCGCCGACAAACAGCACTTACATGACCAGATAGTGTGAGGCCACTATCAAGCATGAGGCCCAAGAGCTTTGACGATTCACACTCCTTCAGTCTGACACTGCCAAGCAACACCTCACCCACTGTCTCCGAACCCACATTGGAAGGAATCGACAACACACTACACACTACACTTTTCCTTGTTCAGTTTAATCCCATGCCTCTCAGACCAATCATGGACTATGCTTAAGTCAGCATTCAAAATGGAAACTGCTGAGTCAGCTCTTCCGGCATCATATGAAAACACACAGTTGAGCATCATCGGCGTATGAATACAAGCGACTATGTTGCAAGTCTGAACCCATAGTGGCGGAAAACAGGGTGAATAGAATGGGCCCAAGGCAACTTCCCTGTGGAACACCAGCAACTCTCTATTTAAAGATGAGGAGAAATCCATCCCAATTTTAACCTTTTGTCTCCTATTCACCAAATAGGAATCAAACCAAGAAACCACCTCTGGTCGAAAACCATAAAAATGCATGACAGCCAACAACATCCTGTGGTCTATTGAGTCGAATGCATGTGAAAAGTCCAGCATTGCAAGAAGAGATGCTTTCTTATCCGCCCTTGCGTGAAGCAACTCGTCACAAACGAGCAAAAGCGCAGTTGCAGTGCTATGGTCCTTCCTGAACCCAGACTGTAAGGCTGGAATGATATTCTCTGACTCCAGAAATTGTACCATTTGTGAAACAACCAGCTTCTCCATTATCTTCGACAGGGCAGGCAATACCGAAATTGGACGCAGCTCGGATACAGATGAAGGTACTTTGACTTTGGGAAGAGGCAGTACAATTGCCTCCTTCCATGCATCCGGAAAAGTGGAAGTGGCCAATGACTGGTTAGCTAAATGTGTTATGGCATCAATACAATACGGACTTATCATTTTAATAATTTTTATTGATATGCCATCAGCTCCAACTGCCTCTGATGTGATGCTATTCAAAGCCTCCTGCACTTCTCTCATTGTAACACTCCTGAAATAGAAATCACAAGTGACACTCTCTGATTTGTTTCTTTCATAGAACTGTACGCAATCATCATTTGCCATGATACCTAAGCCCATACCAACGAAATACTTATTGATTTCTTCCAAATCTTTTACAAAGTTGGGTATGGCTGGATCGAATGGATCAGTGACACCACTTGTCCTTATTTTAGTCCAAAAGTCTCTAGAGCTTTTACATTTCTCCATTTCAGTTCTAAAATAATTTTGTTTTGATCGTCTTATTTCATTGTTGAGCATATTTCTAACCTTACAATATGTTTTTTTTACAAGTTTCATTTCCTGTAGATAGCATTTTCTTCTTATAATAATCTTTTTCTATGGTTAGTTTGAATGATTTGTTTATTTCTCCATGGAGATTTCTTTCTGGTCACTCTCTTATGTACTAGAGGTGCATTTTCATTAAAAACTTGAATAATAGCAGAATTAATAAAATCTAGAATGTCATCTACATTGTTCATAGACATAGCATCTTCCCACCTAATACTGGACGTACAATGTATCATATTGTCAATGTCAAATCGGGAGAAGTCACGATAAGTAACAAATCTAGGAGGCCTTCTTGATTTTTTTTGTTTTTATATCGACATATGTCATCTTGTGATCAGATACTCGAACACCTCTTGAGTCATAGATGGTTGACATATCCACGACGTCACACTGTACGTATTTAACATTGCTATTTACAATAATGTGATCAATCAAAGTTGCACAGGTTTTAGTAACCCTTGTAGCAACTTTAACCAACTGAGTCACCTCAAGGCTCTTAAAGAGTTTTATTTGCAAAGCGGGTCTCTGGGGATGATAAATCTAACAAGTTAATATTCAAGTCACCCATTACAACAATATTATATGCGTACTGGGCCATATCATAAAATACAAAGTGGAGAGCGGGCTCTAGACAAGTGTAAGGCATATCTCCTGGTCTATAGATAATGCAAATACAGAAAGATTCACTTTTAACACTTCAATATTCCACAAATATGCTCTGGAAAATTACACTCTTCAAATTGAAGTGATTTTCAGCGAAAATTGTAGGCAGTTCTTCACATATAGTGCCACTCCCACTCCACCACCTCTGGAGGCAACTGCATTTCCCTTTCTGTCGCTCCTAAACAATGAATATCCACTCATCGCAAACTCATCAGAAGATTTACTTTTCATTCAGCCAAGTTTCCGAAACACACCAAAAACATCCAGGTTTAAATCCTCTACCACGGCACGCATCTCTTCGAAAGCCCGTGGAAAGAGAGTTCATATTTAGATGTGCTATCCTGATAAATTTTATCAAGTTTACATATCCGTTTTTTGGCTGCACCACATTCCCCATCATCCACAAGTCTCGGCAAGCCAGATTTGTCACTGTCAACCGGAAGTTCAACATTCAATACGGCTTCAACACCGTCAACTACAGTTTCCAGCAACCCAACCTCAACATCATCCACCTCAAGCTCACCCCTCGTTACGGCGTCCACACCGTCAGCCACAGGTTTTCAACAAGCAACCTCCGACAACATCAACTGGAAGCACACCACTCGTCACAGCGCTTTCAGCGCTAGACAAAACCCCATCCGAAGCCATTTCACAGGATGTAAGCTGCTCGTAGACATTCAAAAGTGCTGCTCCAAACACAGACACCCCCTTTCTGTTAAGGTGTCTGCCATCCCGAGCAAGATGGTACCTTCGCACCAGCTGATTCCAGTTCAAGAAAACGACACCAAAGTTTCCAGACATCAGCTCCAACTGCTCATTAAATTGTGCTAATGCAGTTCCACTAAAGTCAGACCTTGGCAAAATGCTGTCAACTAAAACAACACTGTTTGGAAAACGGATTCGTGTTGTGTATAAACAGGTCCGCCATACAGTGCAATGCCTCGCGCTTGCCGCATCCCCCATTGTACCCCAGCACCACCGTTATATTTCAAAGGCAAGTTATTGGTTCCTACATGAAAATGAATTATTTTAGGTTGGTGCTGCAAGAAACCCATCAACTTATTTTTTACATCTTTGATTTTCGCCCCAGGGTGTACCCTAACAGTACAACCACTTTCCTTACAAAGCTTCCCCGAATATCGGAGAATTGGAATCACCTATAAGCAAATAATCAGCATTACTTTGCTCAACGGGTTTTGAGAGAGTGATTGTCCTCCAGAGTAGTCTGGCCTGCACATTCTACAGCCGGTAACATGTCATCAGTGGCACACAAAACCACTCAAAAAACCATTGCATTATTTAGGCCTACTGTACAACTACTACTTTCAACATTTATTTTACTCTTATTTTTAGAGGGGTTTCTTTTATCTTTGCTTTTCAAAGAGTCTGTTTTACGTTTTTCCTTGCATTTTACATGACCAGAATTTTCACTCCAGACACCTGAAGAGCTCTTAACAACCTTAACAACTGACTCAGTAACAGAAGTGTGGTTACTTAAAACTACAAATCTATTTTTACAAGGTACTTGATTATGTTTATTCCGGATTTAAGTTTTGCCTGGCACATTTTTTACCTTTCACAACTTTCCACACTTTATCATTTGCCAAATTTGACCTAGAATTATTACTACTTTGAGAACTTGGTACAAGAGTGGCATTAGTACTACCATGTGTCTCAGAGGTGTCAGTGAGATGCAGTGTGTTGTGAGTCAATGCGAATCGGTCGCACACCTGACCGAGCAACAGCCGAGCGTTAACAAGAACGTGAACACCACATTCAAAAGACTCTGTCTGCTGAAAAGTCTGCCCCTCACTTATTGGAACACTATCTAATCCAAGGTTGACAAGCAACGCTGCAGCATGCCGCTCGTTCAGGCCGCGCACCGAGTCGTAGTGTACTGCTGTTCGTGTTGTGTTATCAAGGAGCAGTAGGCTCCAATGTGACCCACCATTCTGCTCAAGACCCTGGTCACAATTGTTTAATACAAAAAACACCCAGGATTTGTTATAAAACGACATGTCACTTAAAGCCTGATCTACATAAGTTCTACTATGCAGTTTGAGAAGTTGCGTCCAAAGTTGGATCAACAAACAAAATATCATTTTGAATTCTAGTGACTTCAGAATTCAGTAACCTGATATGATCAGTTATAATTTCATCTGATAACCATTTATTGTTTAAAACCTTCAATGAGGATTCAAGTTGAACAATCTTATTAGTGTTTACTAGCAGCTTATCTTTTAAAACATTACAAATGCTTTCATTTTTTTCGACCAACTTTTTTAGTCTGCTATTTTCTACAATTAGCTTACGATTAGCACATTGAACTGTTTCGTAGTCATTTACAATGTTATCATGTTCTGCTTGCAGATTTCTCAACAGAGAATTTGTATTTTCGGCCTTAGACAACTTTTTTCTAATGTCCTTAATCTTAACTTCTAAAGTATTCTTTTCATTAACTAAATGGTCATTATTGCTAAGAGAGATATTTAATTCAGAACGGTGAGAATTCCTTTCTACATCCCTCTGTGCACTCAAATAGTCCAGTTTCTTCTTTCAAGCGCTCATATTTACTACACACGTCATTCAGCTGTCCGCAGACGTCATCAAACTTCAAAACAACGCCAGAAGCTCCATTAATCAATTCATTGCAGTCACAATCACAATTTGATACAAGTTTATCTAGCTGAATACAAAATTCAGAAACTAACGTACTAGCATCATCGTTAAAATTAGTGCAGTCAAATATAAAGCTATCCATGGCCAATAATAACTTTAGTCAGATTTAAGGTTTTTTTAGATTTTTTGTCAAAACAATAAAATATCTAACCTAATCTAATAATAAATAATAATAAAATATATTTTAATAAAATATTAAAATAGTCAATAAATAAAATAAATTAATTTAAAAAGTAACATAAAATAGCAACAATAATATAGTTATAAACATATAAAACAAAACAATACTTAAAACCTAACAACAACAACAACGAACAACTACAAATAACAAGGCTTCAATACTGAAAAATGTAAGACATAAAATATATAGTCTATACAGATGCCTTCAAGTTAAGCGACGATTTACGTAGAGCTCAGATGTTGGTAGGGTGCGTCACTTTATTGAAGGCGCAAGATAAAATCCACCGTAGCAGCAGAGTGTAGTACAGCAAGGCTCGGGCGTGACGAAGGTTAATAGTGGGACAAACTAGTGCGGCGATGTTGGTAGCGCCAGCTGTGCCTTGCAGATGCGCAGTAGTCCCGCTTGCCGTTCCGTCTGACAGGCCGCTACAGACTTCCCTTCTCCGCTCCAAGTATGTTAAGTGACGAGACTGACATACACTACTTTACAGCTGCGTGTCGTTTTCTTTGGCAACTTGGAATGTTCTCCTTTGACACTTATTAATACATTAAAAAACTTCCGTGAACAACATAATAACTAAAACAGTTTAAAATATACAACAATCACGGAGCATAAAAATAAGTAGACTTGCAAGGCTGAGCAGGTCTACCAACTCAATTGAGGTTTAGTCAGGACAATTAATGTTATGTATAAAAGTTATTGGTAAAATTAAAGTTTCAGAGACAAAACTAACACAATAATTAAGGCTGATTATAATACATAAAGCGTATGATGTCTTGGAAACTGACTGACTTGAAAATTACAATTTATAGGCCGAGCGTTTATGAGGCCTATCACTTCAGAAGGTGGAAAAGGACGTCACTCTGTCGGTCTGATAAAAAGATATATTTAATTACACTAACACAGTTCAATCAGTAGATTTCTAATATACTCAAACAATGTTTTATTTTAAACTAAATCATTTAACTACAAAAAACTTAAACACGAAAATATAAATTGATGTATTTACTATAATAAACGAAATATTATTATATCAGATTTTAACAATGCTTTTTACAATTTATGCCGCTTACAATATATTGAGTTAATTAAAATTCCCGTTTTTCAACCTCCTCCACACTCGGTTAAACATATTAAGTTACCCTAAGATATTTACCTCTGCATAAAAAAACACTGCGTCAATATCTAAATTTATAACCTCCATGTTTTACCAAACTGCGAAAATCAAAATTATAATACGTATCGTGAAACATTTAAATTTTCGATATTTAATATCATAAACTAAGAACATAATGATTTCTTATTTAAAATTTTTAAGGAGCTTCGTATTTGAGACCGATATGATAATATATTTGATAACTTTTTTATTTAATTAACATACGCAGTTGTCTTACGTATAATTTTAATGTGAAAATATATTGCAACTGTAAAGCTTTGTCACACATTTTTTAAAGCTCATCCTTTCAATATAATAAAATATTTATTAAAACTGATAAATATTCTATAAAAAGGCTAAGCGCTAACGTAGCATATAATTTGGAAGCTGATAAATTTTATTTCTGTATCCCTGTCTGATCAATCTATATCTCGAGAAAAAAACTGACTTTTAAACGTGAAATTTTGTATAAAGCTTTATTTGTATATATGGAACATTCCAATTCGATAATGTTTAATGCCACATCTTAAGATTTGGCTGAGAATTAGCTTAAATGTTTACATTTGTCTTATAAGTACTCATAATGGCATAGGAAAGTAGCAGAGTGAATAATTTGAAAAAAGATTGACTACAATAATATTTTAACACATGATATAAAGCCTAACTATTGACTGGATATGTCAATACCTTCAAACCTGAATTGGCACTATTTACACTCTGCTGCGTTCATAATTGCCTCTTTACTATATATATATATATATATATATATATAATATATATATATATATATATATATATATATATATATTAGGGGTGTACGGTCCATTTTTTTTGCTGAGAACACTGTTACAGGAATAACATATCTCGAAATGCTTGAGAATTATCTTTTCCCCCAATTAAAGACTGATTCGAATGACTTTATTTACCAACAGGACGGGGCACTGCCACATTGGATTCTGGCAGTCCGGCAATTTTTAAATCAATGAATTCGTGACCGGTGGATCGGCCGCGCTGGAAAAAGATTTGTCCTTGTGGGGTTTCATCAAAGACTCTGTATATGTGCCTCCACTACCAACAACAATGGATGAACTGAGGAATCGCATTACAACAGCAGTGGAATCAGTAACTCAGGACATGTTCGCTGCAGTGTGGGATAAATTTTAAATACCGCATAGACATATGCCATGTATATAAAGGTTGACATATTGAAAACTTTTGAAAAGGTATGAAAAAAAAACTTTTTGAGTTTCCATTTCAGAAAAAAAAAAATTGTTATTGTATATGTTTACTACGGTTCCAAATATATACAAGCCTAATCAGATGATTCTTTTTGATACACCCTGTACTATGCGCATTTAATTGAGTCCTATATAACCATTGAATAAAGCAAAAACATGCAATATAACCACAAATGTATGTTTTACTCAATATTCCGTTTTTGGTTTTGTGATGCAATTTGTGATTGGCCATTCCAATGAAATCAAACTTAACTTTAGTCCGTATGGTTCAGAAACAAAACGGATAAATCAAATGGATCTATTAGCAATAAATGATCCTCTCGGGGAATAGATTTTGTAGGAAGGCGCATCGATAAATCACGATCCCACCCTTTCCCAAATAAATGGAGGTATATCCATTACGCTATTCGGTATAAACACATAATTTTGTAAAAAGTAAATAATATATAGGTTAGTTGTGATTTAGACTTGGTTCTTAATTAATTTAATGCTTAATAAATGTCAAGTTAATATGATGGAATGATATTTAAGTATCTAGAGATAATTATTATGTATTTTATATACATTCTGCACTTTTTACTGTAAAATAAAGTAATACAAATATAAGATAAATGATTTATTCAGCATTTTCCTTTTTTGTGATTGATCTTTTAAGAAAAAGTGGAATATATTATTATTTTAAATGTCTTCTAGCATGTTAAATATCAAATATTATATGTATTACTAAGGTTGAGGTCAGGTATTTCAAATGAAAATGAGTGCATTCTGCACTGTAAAATAAAGTAATACAAATATACATAAATGATTTATTCAGCATTTTCCCTTTTTGTGATTGATCTTTTAAGAAAAAGTGGAATATATTATTATTTTTAAATGTCTTCTAGCATGTTAAATATCAAATATTATATGTATTACTAAGGTTGAGGTCAGGTATTTCAAATGAAAATGAGTGCATTCTGCACTGTAAAAATAAAGTAATACAAATATACATAAATGATTTATTAAGCATTTCCCTTTTTGTGATTGATCATTTAAGAAAAAGTGGAATATATTATTATTTTTAAATGTCTTCTAGCATGTTAAATATCAAATATTATATGTATTACTAAGGTTGAGGTCAGGTATTTCAAATGAAAATACGCACTCATCCCAAGACAACACTCTAAGGAAAGAAATGTTACTCTACAGAAAACAATTTTCTTAAGACTGAATAATCTAATATATCTGATTAAAAAAAGCTTTCAAATGAAGGCAAAAACCCTTCGTGAAGACTAAGCATTACAAAAATAAATCAAAGTCAAAGTGTAACCGTAAAATCGTCAAAGTTTACCTTTACGACAAGTTAAATGTTAAACACTTTTTTACTGTACCTAAATATTAATCACGTTTCTTTGTATGTTACTGGTAATAAATAAATAAATGTATAAAGATTCTTACAGCGATGGGGTATCTGGGAATATGCATTTGAGGGTATTGAAATAGAAATAAATCGTAATTACTTCATAATGATTTGAAATGAGTAACAGTTTACAATAAATATTTTATCACTTAGTGTTAAGTATTTATTGCAATAAATAACTTGTTTTTTATTGCCTAATATGAAAAGGCTACTTTTATTGAATAATAATTATGTATATATTTTTTGTGCAACTTATACTCTATATTTGCCTTTATTTACTAAACTGTATATACTACATTAATTCCATATCTCTTTCTGCGGCCTAGTGCCTACAATACCATTCCTTACTGGATTAAAATATTCACGTACAGTGACAGACCAATGAACCACTGTTTCCCGAATCAGCTGTTTACTGTAAACTCACCAACCAATCACAACGGTTGACTTATCAATTGACCACCTTGCAAGCGTAGGCACGCTTGCTCGTTATACTCTCGGTCCCGCCTGGGGCACTTATGTACTCTCTAGCCACTGATGACCATACTTACTCTCTCCTCCCCCCTGTGTTACTCTCTCACTTAAAATATTAGTTTATTTCTATTTTTTGTACATTTACATTAACATTAAAGTCAGTGCTCTGGATTGGCAATCTCTACCAGAACGTCTCTGCTCCCGGACACCCGCGTCTACCGTGCTCTACAGGACTGGCCGCAGTGTTTATGAACTATTCGTTTGCGGTCGTATTGTGCGTGAGTGAATCCGTGAAGGACATCTTCCGTCTTCACGCCTGCCTACAAGACTGCTGCAGCAGCCTATTTCCACACTTACTGATCACAACCTGGCCCTCAACAACAGCAGACTACGGTTAGGTACCTCTCATTAAAACAAAGGTAACTGTTTAATTTCTAAACTTTATTTGAATATGCACTGTTCATAAACTCATTATGTGTAACCTAGTGAACTCTTGTTAAAATCAGTGTGTTCGGCGTCTTCACTGCCTAGTGTAAAGTGGTCCTTCTTAATGGAGCCTCTAAAATATTATCTAACGGTTCTCATAACCAAAATTCATTCTTTTCATGGTCCTTAGCGAGCCGGATAATAAGAAATTTAGTCCATTGGTGAATATCAGTGCAATCTCAACTCTTATAAGCTATATACAGTGCATATTTCAAAGTGTGGTTTCAGGTTCTTTCACGATTGCAAAGTCCGTGCATATCGATTTTCCAATCCCCTATCCAGTCATATCAGCTGTGATTATATCAGCTGTGACGTCTGATCATATCAGCTGTGGTGCTCTGTCGACTGCATTGTTTTGTTGACAAACAAGCTTTCAGACTGTTTACAGCAACAGGTGAACTGATTATTATGTTTAATGGTTACCGCTTCTCAATACTTGTTGGTTATCAGCCCTACTTGTAATACGCATTATTCTAAGCAGGTTAAATATAAACAATCTTGGTTATTGACACTTTACCTTGAGCAGGACTTGCACCCTTATTGCAAAATTAAATGTTTATTTTGTCAACACTATATTCTAGTCTCAGCTTAAAAAGAAAAAAAAGCTACTTACTGCTCACAATTGTTTATTATAATTTCTATTTGAACATTGCTCACGCATATGTATGCATGGTTTATGGTTACTGTCACAACACTACCATACTTTACCACTGACAGTTTACATGTAGTACGTGCGCATGAATGTTTCCAGAGCCTCTGCTACATTATAGCTGAATTTAGCTCAACAATAACCTTAATTGTTGTTTATTATTTAATAACAACTTGTCTTGTTTACGTTTCTCCATAATAACAGTGTATTTTTATTTTCTCGAAACAAAGCTATACTATAGGCCTATACGAGCCTACTCTACTTATTGCATTATTTATTGAGTTTTTACCTCAAAAAAACTAAACAATATTTTTTAAATTGTTTTTCATTGTATTGTATATATGTTTAGATACTTCTTATTTCTTGGGGAAAATACTTTCAGAGGAAAATAATTTAGTTTTCTATTTTTATCACTGTCTCAATTCAAGAGGACAATATTTTGTTTCACTTTTCACCTTTGAAGTTTTAACTCAAATTGATTAATTTTATACAAACACTTTCAACATGGCGATGTCTCTTAAAGTGGCCAATGCAAAGCGAGAACACCTCTTTTCTCAGATACAAAGTATGATTTAACAAAGAATGACTTCCGATTCCAAATATACTTCAGCAGTTGCTTGTCAGAGCTAAATCTATTCAGAGACTCAGACAGGAATTTTCAGCAATATTAGATTTGTGCCACGAGTTGGAATTAAAAAGTAGATTCCGACTATACACTTAAACTATTCCGCAGTAGCGAGCGTGGACGAGTTAGTTGATTACGTTTTCTGCTAACGTGCTATTATGATTGAGACCAAGAGACAAGCTAAAGCTAATAAAAGCGAAACTATTCCGCCTGCCTCCCCTCAAGTCAACGTCCTGCTACCGAAATTGGAATTAAAAACTTTTGACGGAGCTGCCTTGGACTTCTGTACGTTCATCAACGTTTATGAACAAGCCGTACACAACAATGCGCAATTAAGCGATGTAATGAAATTTCAATATCTCTTGAGCGTGCTTTCAGGCGAACCACTCTCTCTGAATAAAGTCGCTAAATATAACTGAGCAAAATTATGCAATCGCTTATCAGCTGCTGAAGGATCGCTACCATAATACTAGGCGTTTACTCACACTACATTTAAATCAAATACTAGACCTTCCTGTCATCTCCAGCACATCTGTGAAGAATATCCGTGCTTTCCTTAATCTTTTTCACGAACATACGCAATCACTTAAAGCGTTAAACAATGACATCACTAGTAACAAACCCACTTCTCTCAGCCTTGTTATTACGCAAGATTGATAATCGGATGGTCACACAAGCCTAGAACAGTTTCGAAAAAAGTAAGAGCTTCATACTTTGCCCTCGGTTGAAACAAATAATTGAGTTTCTCAACCTGGAATGCAGCCACATTGAGGACAGTAGTCTACATGACAATATTGTGGACCCCAAGAAACGCTTCAAGTTCTTATTTTGGGTCAAAACCCAGATTTGATAAGCCCACATCGTCTCTTAAAAACGTGAGCTTGTTAGCGGCTTCCTCTCCACCCCTCCTCGGCCTATAAACAAGGCCCATCATGTTTTTATTGCCATCAGAGCGGTCATAAAAATTTGTGGCTGTCCCAGCTTCGGCCAAAAGGCACCTCAAGAACGGCACGGGATTATTAAACAGCACAACCGCTGTTCTTCTTGTTTTGGGGACGCACAGATTAAGTGAATGTCAGTCTAAATTCACGTGTCGAACATGTCGTGGTCGTCATCATACCTTGCTACACTTCACTGATCGGCCAAACGCGGTCCAGTGTTAGTACGTCGGACCGCGTTCGTCCCGTTGTGTGAGAACGGCCGTGACGGCGGCCGGACTGCGCAGAGCAGTGCAACAACACTACACCTGCTGTCCGCCCTCCGCCTGCGACCACAGCGCTCTCGCCTCCTAGCCCGGCCGAACACACCACACTACACGCTCATGGCACACTGCATCGAGACGTCCGCCCCCAGTACCACGGTTCTTCTGGGTACTTCTCTTGTCAAGCTCACCGCCTCTAACGGACAAGCTTATGTCTTTCGTGCCTTAATTGATTCAGGAAGCATGCTAAATTTTACTACGCGAGAAAGCCTTCCCAACTGTTGGGTACACAGCGCCGTCCGGCCACTATTAATGTCGCCGGCCTTTTCTCAAACCTCTGCTCACACAACGCGGATTTTTAACTCTGGGCGTGGAAAACTCTTGCTGGCCACCCAGTTGCCGCCCCGCACTCGTTCCACATATTGCCACAAATCACTGTAGACCTCCCACGAGTGCAAATATCTCAGGAGGTCATGAATAAGGTTAAAAATATTACACTGGCTGATCCAACCTTCCACCTCCCCTGGTGGCATTGACGTGCTTATTGGTGGATCGCTATTTCCACATATTCTTACTCACGAGACCTACTCTCTTGGTCTCAATTTACCTCACGCCCTGGGCACCTGTTTTGGTTTCGTGCTGATGGGGACGGCTCCTGCACACTACTGACGCAGTCTGTCTCTACTATGGCTGTCTCTCTTCTCTCGACTGCTGAGGTGGACCTCCACGCCTCTCTGCAGCGTTTTTCTGGACACAAGAGGAACTGCCTGCTCCCAGTAAAAGGTCTGCAGAGGAAACTCAATGCGATGAATATTTTTCTACCACGCACTCCAGGGACCATGAGGGTCGATATATGGTCCGCCTCCCTTTCAAGAACACCAGTACTCATCTGGGAAGTTCCAAAGTTCATGCTGAAAGTAGACTCTATTCACTCGAGCGCAAGCTCCACGCTCCCACTGATGTGGAGTATTATAATTTATATTTCTGATTTTATACATGAATATCTCTCTCTAGGCCATATGCAGGGCTTGCCCTACACCTGACTTAAGCACTCCCCACTACTTTCTGCCACACCACGGTGTTTTTAAGGCACAAAGTAGCACCACCAAACTACGCGTCGTTTTTGACACGCCAGTGCCAAAAACCAGATCCGGACTCTCTCTCAACGACACTCTGTTGACTGGACCTAAAACTGCAAAATAATATTTGTGACATTCTTCTGCGCTTCCGCCTTCAGAACGTAAGTGTTCTCTTGTGACATCAGACAGATGTACCGCCAAATCAAGGTGCATCCTGACGATCAACATTTCCAACTGATCTTATGGCGTGATCACCCCACCGACTTGATGTCCACGTTCAAGCTCACGACAGTTACTTACGGCCTGAATTGTTCACCCTACTTGGCCATCAGAACTCTACATCAATTGGCAGAAGACGAAGGTCACCGCTACCCCCATGCTGCTGAGATTCTCAAGCACCAGAGCTACGTCGACGACCTGATCTGCGGAGCTGAGACTGAAGAACTCGCCGCTGAACTTCAAGATCAACTCATCAAACTCCTTCGGCTCGGTGGCTTTGAGCTCCGGAAGTGGGTCTCGAACTCTCCGAGACTTCTGCAACACCTTCCTGAAGATCATCGGGAAATCCCAGTTTTTCTGCAACCTCTCAGGAGCCTCATTTCTCTATTTGGGCCTTAAAATGGACCCCTCTGACTGACACTTTTACGTTTAATTTTAATTTTTTCTTGTGAAAACCCCACTAAGCGTAAAGTTTTAAGTCTCATTTTCAAGTCTATGACGCCTGTGGTTTTTTGGCGCCTTGTATAATGCTCGCAAAAAATATCATGCAACTCGTATGGATTTCTGGCATAGATTGGGATGATCCGCTCCCTCCAGAAATATACCAAAAATGGCACGCCTTTTTATTTGAACTTAAGCACGTTGCTACTATTACAATTCCTCGTGCTATCCCCTACTCTCTGCTGCTACTCACTGGGACTTGCACGGTTTCTCTGACGCCTCAGAACTAGGCTATGCTGCTGTAAGTCTACATCCGCTCTACCTCCAATGACAAGGTGCACGTAAGCCAAGTTATGGCTAAAACCTCGCGCCGCTCCTCTCAAAAGAGTGACGCTTCCCCGACTGGAGCTATGCGCAGCTCATCTCCTGGCCCAACTTGTGAAATATTGTGTTACTCAATTAGCTCCCACCCGCAAGTTTGGTTCTATTGTCCTGCTGGTGCGACTCTACTGTGACCCTCGCGTGGATCAAAACACCTTCTTATCGCCTCAAAACCTATGTGGCTAATCGTGTGGCGCAAAACTCAAGAGCTTGTGGCTGTGGATTGCTGGCGCTACATACCTAGTGCTTCCAATCCTGCTGACTGCGCCTCCGTGGGATCCTTCCCTCTCAATTGGTGGATCATCCCCTTTGGTGGCATGGACCCGACTGGTTGCGTCTCCCCTCCTCGGCCTGGCCAGATACTGATTCCAGCCTGGACTTCGGTCTCTCTGGAGGAGCTAGGGGAGCTGAAGCATTCCACTCCTGTCATTGCCTTGGCCACAGCAACCGCCTTACGTGGGTACCTCCTCATCCAGTACTCTTCCTGGAGGAAATTGTTGCACGTGATGGCCTACGCCCTTGCGTTTTTATCCACAACTGTCGTTTCACCAAACCACCACTTCTGTGACCTCTCTCCAAGGACAGGACGGGACTCCGCCCAGTGCGAATTTTCAAGAGGAAGCTTTCACTGAAGATCTGGCTCTAACTGCGGGACCGAAAGACGTGTTCTACCAGACTTCAACGCCTTGCCCCATTCCAGGGTCCGGATGGACTTCTCCGCGTCGGCGGCAGACTGCGCCACGCTGACCTCACCGCCGAACGTGGTCTTACCCGTGCATCCTGCCCAAGAAGCACCCTGTCCGTGGACCTCCTCATTGACCATGTCCATGTCAAATATCTCGAGACTCTTCAGCAGCGCCTCAAGTGGAGCACTCCTTCCCGCAACCTCCAACCTGGAGACCTGCGTCTCTGGTGCAAATCAGGATATTCCCGCTCTCATCTTGGCCCCTTTATGCAACGGGTTCACTTGATGTCACATTCCAGGGACAAGATGGAAAAATGACAGTTCGAGATGGATAAGAATACTCAATGACCGTCAAGTGGAACTCTCACTTCGTCCAGCAGCTTGAAAGGTGTTTTTCTCTTACCTCTCACCTCTACAATTAATTAACTGTCCTCTCTTACCACCCGCCTATAACCATTTGTCAATTTGAGCCTATGTTGCTCTTTCTTCTCTCATTGAATCCCCAAGGAGTGATATTCAAGGCGTAGGCCGGTATGTGTAAGTATTTATTGCAGTTTAAAATAACTTGTTTTTTATTGCCTAATATGGAAAATAGGCTTACTTTTATTGAATTTAATAAATTATGTAAAATATGTTTTTGTGCAACCTTATGAACTCTATATTTCTAGCCTTTAATTTACTAAAACTGTTAATATACTAAATTAAACTCCATAATCTCTTTCTGCGGCCTAGTGTGCCTACAATAATCCATTTCTCTTACGTTGAGTTAAAAATATTCATCACGGTACAGTGACAGACCAATGAAAACCATTGTTTCCTTCCCGAAACGATCAGGCTGTTTACTGTAAACCTGCCACCAACCAATCACACACGGTTGACTTTTATCAAATTGACCACCATTGCAATGCGTAAGGCACGCCTTGCCTCGTTTATAACTCTCTGGTCCCGCCTGGGGCAACCGCGCACTTATGTAACTCTCTAGCCACAGATGACCATTACTTACTCTCTCTCCCCCCTGTGTGCTACTCTCATCACTTAAAGCTATTTAGTTTATAGATTTCTATTTTTTGTTACCATTTAACATTAACATTTAAATGATCAGTGGCTCTGGATTGGCAATCTCTACTACAGAACGTCCTCTGCTCCCGGGATCATAAAAGACCCGCGTCATACCGTTGCTCTACAGGACCTGGCCACCAGTGTTATGAAACTTATTCATTTGCGTGGGTCTGTATTGTGCTAATGTGAATCCGTGAAGGACTATCTTCCGTCTTCAACGCCACCTGCCCTACACAGACTGCTTGCAGCCTATTTTCCACACGCCTTACTAGGTGATCACAAACCTGGAGCCCTACAACAACAAGCAGACATACGGTTTAGGTTACCTCTCATTAAAACAAAAGGTAAACTGTTTTAAAAATATTTCAAAACTTTTATTTTGAATATGCACTGTTCATAAACTCGCGTCATTATGGTGTAACCTAGTGAACACTTGTGGTAAAATCAGTAATGTGTTCGGCGTCTTCACACTGCCTAGTGGTAATAGTCGGTCCCTTTCCTTAATCGAGCCTCCTAAAATATTATCTAACGGTTTCTCATCAACCAAAATTCATTCTTTTTCCACTTAGCTATAATTCTATTGGACTCTAAAATCAATCAAATAGTGCAAATCCAGTAAAAAGGGTATTTACTTCAGGGTAGCATATATCCTAAAAGGCATTTACTCCACGTTGAACAAGGGTGGATGAAGAAAATTGCAATTTCACACAGTCGTTTTAATTTCAGGGTAATTTTAATTTGAAACTGTTACTGAGACTCAAAAAGTGCATAGAATTAGAAAACAAAAACCGACCTCAACCATAAATTCATGAGACATAAGGAGGTTAGAGAGAGTAAGTAGTATGAAGAAACTTACAACTCTAAATAATCTCTCGGAAAGTTTTATAACGAGGTTGATCGAAAGACCTAAACATCAGAAAAGATTGATTCTTTGCCATGGAAAAATGGCCATCTTAAAATTTTTAATTGTAAACTCTTTTTTTTTGTTCCAAAAAAACGAAGTTAATCTCATCATGTATTATAAAAAACACTACTTATAAGGGTCAACAACCTAATAACAGGCTATGTTTTTATATTTATGAAATGTGATTCCCTAATTTTACTAAAAACAATATTAATTTAAATCAAATATTATTAAAAAAATTAAAGTGAGGTGTAAGTAATTAGATTTAGGTACATTATTTTAGTGCATAGTAACTTTCCCTGTCAGAGTAGACGAGCCGGTCTATAAGTACAATGCCTAATTACAATATCCCACATTGGAATCACTGGTCTCTGACATCTCTATTTGTCTAGAGGCAGGAGAGCCTCATCAGCTGCTATCATTATGACTTGAAAATGACCCCGGGATATATCATTTAAAAAACTATACCACCAGAAAGATATGGACAACGACTGGACGAGGGGACTGAAAAATGAAATGACATTCTTGAGTAGACAGCATTGCTCCTCAATTTCCGCCCATCTCATCAATATTCATTCATTCAAACTACGTCCCCTTCAGATTTCATATTTTTGCATTGTAAATACCAACAATGTAATGTGTGTATTTTCATTGTTTGTAAATGAATGGCACATTTCTATAGACTTTTTTCAGAAATAATATAAAAATAATAATTTTTTCCAGAGTTGTGGGTTTATAAACTTTTTGTAAGCTTTTTTTCTTTACTTAAATAATTTTTATATAAGAGAATGTATATTAGTATTTAACATGTATAGAAATATTATTGCACGACCCCGATAGTTCTACATCATAATAAAATGAAATTAACAAACGCAATAAAGCTATACAAGGTAGAAATGCGTCACACGACCGACGTCCTCGCGTAAAATATATCGCCACGACGTAGTATGTACATATTAAACACTACAAAGATAATTTGTTTCTCTAAAATTTGATGCAGGCAGATAGGAGAGATATAGCATTCCACAAAGAGTTATTAAATTAATTAAAAAAATGCCAATAAGCGAAAATTCAATGGTTGAACAATTAACATGCAACCAACATATAACCCATTATATTCTTATTCTAAAAAAGTGGACAATGTTACATAAATCATATAATGTC
>NW_025778973.1:0-30092 GCF_021130785.1 Homalodisca vitripennis | reverse complement strand
TCATAGAAAAACGATGAAATACAGAATAAACAATTGAAAACAAGCTGAGTAAAAAAAAGATTTACATAGGAATATTAAATGTGTTGCGGTAACAAACAATTTCAGCGCCTTCTAGTGTTGTAACAACCCTTCCTATTCACCGAATATCTTTGAGACCTATCTTGAAAAACACAATTTGAACGAATTATTTGGTAAGACATGTCAAGAACATTTTAAGGTAGGCTTTAAATTTTTCAAGAAAAAACCTCATTTCTACATATAAGAATGACTATGATGTACTTTTCCAACTATGGGATTTGGTTGAGCGTAAATTTGCTGCCAATTCATTTTCTGTCGGTATCTCTATTTGTCCGCAGGAAGTCCCAAGATTAAAATGAGTTTATTTATTTAAAAGTTTACATTTGACCATGAGCATAATTAAATTAAAACATGGACCATTTATTATTTCAGATCATTTTCATGATTTTTGTATAGTTACAAAAGGAATTATTTATCTCAATATTGTTTATTTTCCTCTCATAAACACTGCTGAACAGTCTACATTAATTCAAAGAGTATTCTTTGGTACAATTATTGTATTATTTTCCATTTCGAATATAAATAAATATTTCTCTCACACGCATTGATGGCGTTATATTAAAGGCTATGTATGTAATAGTTACAGGCAGGTTTGTATGACAAAGATTTTGTTGAAGATACACCCTTTTATACATTGAGAGATAATTACTGTACTTGCTTAAAATGTGTTGAATACTTACACACATTCATTTTCGCTCAGAGTACGTGTCAACATCGCTAAAGCTAATCTGAATAGTGATTAGCTTAAGTGTTCATTTAACTGAACAGTGATAATTGTTTTCCACTCAGGTACACGACCTGTGGTTTAAACCTGTGAATCACAGTGATTCACGTTCGTTCTAGTGAAAAGAACGTCTGATCACTGTAAGGTCGGTGTAACCAAGAGCCGATTCTGCATAGATTACAGTCTACAGAAACTCAAAAAGAGTACACAAGAAAGTCGTATTAGATTAAGAATACAATTCATAAAACAAAACATTTCAGGAAAACAAGGAAGCTGTACTTAATACAGTTTAATTATTCAAGTGAACATTGTCTTAAAATTTCTTTTGTATTTAAATCTTGAGAAATTTTTCAATCAGAGTAGCATTCTTGTCAAAATTAATACATATTAAAAAACATGGTAATTTATTAACACTTTATAACGACTTGGATTGTAGATTTTTTATTAGTAAGCTCCGAGTGAATATTCAGTACAATTTGTTACTAAATTTTGACTATTAAATATTATCTGGTTTGTCTAAAATAAAAGTCACAGATCAAATAAAAGTAATGGATTATTTTAAGCTGGCAAATTAATAAGTTCAACGTTTCAGAATGTTTCATAACTCTATTTTCCACAAAGAATTGACAAACCGTTTAGTAAATTTAAAAGTTCCTTTGGAAAGAAATAAAGATATTAATCAAATATATCAAACTAAAAATCAGAGCTCCTTTCTAAAATAAAAATAATAAAGTTTTAATATAAAAATCAAATACCACTTAGAAATAACTCAAAATAAAAATTTTCACTTCTAAGTACACTCTCAATTCAAAAAATATAAATTTAAACTTCTCTTTACACTATTGAACCTTAACTTTCAAGTCTCTGCAATTCAGATTACAACTCTCTCAAACAATATTATTAATGTTCAATTAATTTCCAATTAATAATTCACAATAAAACAGTTCCAGTAAATATGAATAAATTACTAAATTTCCAACTTTCAATTAAAGTTATTAACAAAGTTCAATTATTTTAATTCACCTTTCTTGCAAGATTGAACCAACTGTAAATTGTATGATTCTATTATGTTCTATTGTTCATCGAGAATTAATTATGCAGATTGCTCTGTAGTTTCTATGAATTAATTTTTTCCACAAAATCCTTCGCGGAATAAAAATTAAGAAGCACGGCGCACTGTAATTAACTTAACTCACGAAAATAACCAAAAGAAGGGCGAAAATTATGAGCGGGCGCTTAAATACTTCCCTTTCCGATCAACTTTGCAGGACATCCGCGGTGTTCTCTCATTGGTCCAGCTGTATCAAACAAGGAGAAAAAAAAACACAAAACCGAAAGGTTCAAATTTTCTTTAAAGGGTTTTTTAAAATTCCTTTAAAAAAATTTAAAAACTAAAAAAGTATAATTGCCAAAAAATTAATTTTTTTTGGGGGTTTTTTTAAATAAACTTTGGGAATTTCTTTTAAAAAGTAATATTTAAACCTCAAAATTTTAATATTTTTTAAAAGTTTTTTAATTTAAAAAAAAAAAATTTTTAGTTTAAGAAACACTTAAAACCCCCTTTAAAAAAAAAAAAAAACCCCCCAAAAAAATTTGGGCCGTTTTAAAATTTTTAAAGTTAAAACCAAAAATTTTCCCAAATTAAACCCTAAAAAAAAAACCAAAATTTGTTATTTAAAAACCAAATTGAACAATTAAAAAAAATTAAAAAGTTTACTTTTTTTAAAAACCCCAAAAGCAAGGAAAATTTTAAAAAATTTTTTAAAAATTTTAAAATAATTTTAAATTTAAAACCCCTAAAAATTTTTCACATCCCCATTAAATTTTTTGTTTAAAAATTTTTAAAAAATAAATTAAAATTTTTTGTAAAAAAAATTACAACAAAAATTTTAAACTCAAACCCCAAAAATTTTAAAAAAAAATTTCCGGATTTAAAATGTTTTATGGGTAAAATTAAAATTTTTTCCAAAAACATTTTAAGCCGTTTCTTTTTTTCCCAAATTTTTTTTAATATTTTATTTTTTTTGCAATCACTAAACTGTAAAACAAAAAAACCCCCTAAATTTTCCAAAGGAATTTTAATTAGTTTTTTGCTTGGGGAACCAAACCAAAACGCCGCACTAAAAATTAACCAAAATCCCAAAAAAGGGGGAACTTTGGGCCCCAATAAACAATTTCCCCCTTTAAATTGGGAGTTTGAAAGGGGGGTTTTTTTAAATTTTTAAAAACCAAACAAATTTTTTGGTTTAAAAAATTTGATAATTAATTCATTTAACCCCTATTAAAATTAAAATTTAAATGGGTTTCAAAGGAAAAACACAAAACCCGGTGTAAAAATTGAAAAAATGTTAATTAAAAAAAGGCCTAAGTTTTTTCCCTACAACCCTTTTTTAGGTTTAACCAAAAAAAATGGGCAAAAAAAATATTGTTTTTTTGTTAAATTCTTTTTTAAAAAATTAAACTTCGGAGTGGCCCTTTCCTTTTAAAAATGTTTCACCGTACAAAACCAAATCCTTTTTTGTAAAATTTTAAAAATTTAAATAAAAAAGGGAAATTGCAAAAAAATATTTAAAGGAATACCCCAAATAGTCTTTAAAAATTTTAAAAAAAATATAACCTTAGGGGGTTCGAAATTAATTTTTTCCCCCTTAAAAAACAAAAAATTTTTTTTAATAAATGATAATAATTTTAAACCTTAAGGGCCAGGGGGTTACTGCCAAAATTTTAAAAATTTAAAACCAAATTAAATTTGGGAAAAACCCAAAAACCGAATTTTTTTAAAACATATTTAAAACCTTAAATTTGGTTTTTTTACCTTTTGGGAAAATTTTTTAAATTTAAAATTTTTAAAAAAAATCCCGAAAATTTTAAAAAATAAAAAATTTAATAAAAAACCCTCCCCAAAGGGGTTTCCAAATTTTTTTTTCCCCTTATACCAAAATGTTTCGAAAAAAATTTTTAAAAAACTTTTAAACCCAAAATATAAATAAAAAGGGTTAGTTTAAAATTTTTGGTTTATTTTTTAAACCACAAAACCAACAACAAATTTTTCCCGAAGTAAAACCTAAACATAATAAAAAAAAAACCCGGGGGTTCAGGGTGGTTTTCCCCGGAAAAAAACTTTTTATTTTCCCCCATTTAAATACCCACCCCTTTTTTGCCCTTCCGAAAATTTAAAAAATTATCTTTGGGGAAATTTTCTTGGAGTTTTTCCCCTTTTGTTCAAAAACACAAACCTGTTAATTATAAAGTAAAATTTTCCCTTAAACACCCTTGGGGGAATCTAAAATTAATTGTTTCAAAACGAAATGAAAAAAAATCCCGGGTTTTGTAAACTTTTAAAAACCAAAAAATTGTCTACATGTTTTAAAAAATTTTTAAAAGGAACCCTTAAAAAGGGGGGCAACAGCCTTGTTTTGCCCATAACAAAATTTTCCCCAAAAAAAATATACAGCTCTGCCGGTGAGTGGGTCTGCACAACTGTTGAGATATTTTTTCAACCACTTGAAATAGAAAACAACAAAATACCTGTTATTGTTAAACAGATACATAATTTTCAAAAAATATACATTTCAAGGGGGTAGTATCTGACAACTTTTTGAGATATTTTCAACCATTTGGCAAAACAAAAACACTGCCCCTTTCCCGTAAAAAACAGGGTAAAAAAAGTTCACATTTAAAAATACAGCTTTTAACATGTTGGCATTTTTGCCCCCTGCACAACTGAAATGATTCACAAATCTCTTATTGCGATAGAGCTATTTTGAAAATTTGGGAAAACACAAAGTTTAAAAGTTTAAATTAAAAAAAGCCCCAAATTTGGGATGTGTGTTACTGAAATTTTGTGAATGGGTTTTGCTGTGAATAGACAAAAATTTTTAATTTGAAAAGCTTTTTTTAACCCACGGGGAATATCCCTTTAATAAAAAAAAAAGAAGCTTTTATTTATTTATTATTTTAAATATTAAAATTTGCCCTTCTTTTAATAATAAATCCCGGAAATATAACATTTTTTTTTAATTCTTATAAATTTTATTTAGCACCACTTAAAAAAATTTTTTTTAAATTGATTTTTTTAATTTTTAAATTGTGTTAAATTTTTCAAACAATGTCTTTTTCTTACCCCAACCCAACTTATGTTTCAATTTTGGGTTTTTATCACCACATTTAAAATTTCCCTTATAACTAAACCCTTTAAATTAAAAAACTTTTTATTTCTTCATTTAATTAAATTTCAAAAGCTTTTAGTTTCCGAATTTTGTTCTATTTTAAAAAAATGGGAAACCTAAAAACCAAAATCGATATAGTGTATTACATGAAATTAATAAATGTATTTTTTTTTATAATAATGGTCTTACTTTTTTTTTTACTTACAAAAAATTTAAATTAATAATCTATTGTAATATTAAAATGTATACGGGCTAAAAAAAATCATCAATTTTTTCCCTACTTTACTATAAAGTCAGCTTTTTTAAAGTTACAAAGATAGAATCAATGACGAATATTTTTGTGCAAAAAAAAATTTAAACTTAGCAGATTACAAGAAAACTGCTAGAAAAAAAACGGGGTTATGAAAAATTTAAAAACTTTAAAAAATTTAACTAAATTTTTTTTAGACTTTTTTTCACCTGTGTAAAATTTTTAAATTTTATTATATAAAACGGTTTTAACTGTTTATTTTCGTTTTACAAAGGGACTTTCTGAGTTTAAAAAAAATTTTTAAATTTTAAAATAATCTTGGAAGAGCACTTTTTAAAAAAAATATGTTTTTTTTTGGTCATTTTTTCGCTTTATGATAACACCTGAAAACACCATTGACTTACCTTAATATTGCCGTGTTTTTTAGAACTTTGAACTTTTAAAAATTTAGGATTAAAAAAATACTTTAAAAATTTCTTTAAAAACCAAAAATTTTAAAAACGACCCAAAAATTGGGTTTAAAATTTTTTTTAAGTATCCCTTGGATTTTAAAAGATACTTTTTCAAATATCAAGGCCAATAGACCTCATCCTAAAATTGGAGACCATAGTAATTTAACACAAAGGGTACTGAAAAAACTAAAATTATTTGAGTTCAAAAGGGGAAGTAAACATTTTTTTTACAACCGCCCCTTTTTGAAAAAACAAAAATTTTTGAAAAGTACTGAAACCATTTGATTCGGTAGTCTGTTGATGGAAAAGGAAAACCCCGTAAAAAAAATCCCCCCAAATTTAAGTGCCCAGTTTATAAATCTGCCACAGAAAAAAGAGTTATTGCCAATGCTTTGTTGTTTTTGGGGCTCTCCCAAATTTTTTTGGGGCCGTAAGTATGATAGAAAGTCTAGCAAAATATTTGAGTTTACATTCCATCAGGGGGTGACCCCCTAAAAAAACTTTTCTCCACACATAAAATGCTAAATGTTTTTTGTTCGGCCATTTTAACATTACTAAAGCGGGGAAAATTTTCCCCAGCATTTTGCAATTTTTTTAAAAAAGAATTATTTTTTTAAAGCTAGTAGTTACCAGGGGTTTTTTCAAGTGACTTCCTTTTTAAAAAATTTTTTCCCCCGACGAAGAATAAAAATTTGAAAACTTTTAAAGCCCTTTTTTGGAAACGGGAAATATTTTTTTGGTTCAATAAAGAAAAAAAATTTTGTCGAAATTTTTTCCCTAAAAATCTACTTTTGGGCTTTTAAATTTTTTTGGTTAATTTTTACATGGGGAAAAAGAGGTCCCCCCAAAAAGATATATACATATAAAAAATTTTTTATAGTCCTTTTTCGGTCCCAAAAAAGGGGAAAAAATTTCATTTAAAATAAAACTTTTTCTGATCTAAATTTATTTCCGGTGGGTATAGTAGCTTTTCCGCCAAAAAAGTTTTTTTCTGAAAAAATTTTACTTTTCCCTTTATTTATTAATCCGGTTTTGCTTTTTTTTCCCCGACAAAAAAAAAAAAAAAAAATATATATATATATAATATATTTATATATAAATAAAAAAATTTTTTGGTTTCAATAATTTTTTTTCGGGGGGGCCCAAAAAAAACCAAAATTCCCAACCCTTATAATTTACTTTTCGGTGAACGGGATTCGGGAAAGTTAAATTTTGAAAAAGATTTCAAAAGCAAAACAGGTTTTTTCAAATTTTCAAACCCTTTTTTATAACAACTTTTTGGGTTGTTTTAAGAAAATTTTACATTTTTTAAGGGAAACCAATCCCTACTTTTAAAAATATTAAAGGGGGGGGTGATATTTAAAAAAACAAAAGGAAATTTTTTGATAAAAATTTTTTAAAATTTAACTTTTTAACTCGAAGGGGGTTTTTAAAATTTAAATGAGATAAAAACCATTTAAACTTTTATTTCAAAATTACATTTCCCTAAAATAAAAAATTTTTTAAATAAATAAGAAAAATTACTAAATTTTATTTAAAAATTCATTATTTAAAATTTTTCTTGTTAAAAGCTTTTCAAAAAAAGGGGGTTTCTTAAGAAGTTAAAGGTTTCCACAAATTTTTCAAAGGAAAAGGGGGTTTTGAAAAAGTTTGTTCAGGGGGACTTGGAAAATTTGAATGAAAATGGTAATACAGGGTTTTAGGCTTTTTTTGAAACAACTTTTTAATAAAGGTGTAAAGTAGGGGGTTATTTCCTGGGGGAAAACCTAAAAGTAAAAGGTTATGCAAAACTTTTCCCCTAAATTGGGTTTTTGAAAGGAAAATTTTTTGGGGATTGGGGGATTTTAAAATGGAAAAATTTCAGTTTTTATTTAAAAAATTTTTGAATTTAAATTGGGGTTTAAACCATCAAATTTTAATTTTCAATTTTTTTTAACCATTTTAAAATTTTTTTTAATTTAACAACGGGGGGCTTGAGTTTGGGGCCCTTATAAAAATTTTAAACCCTTTAATTTAAATAAAAAATTCATTTTTCCTTAATCTAAAATTTTAAATTATTTTGGGGTTCTTTTAAGGAAAGGCAATAAACAAAATTTTTAGTTAAAATGTTTTTTACCTTTAAAATAATTTTTGGGGGTTTTTTTAGGGGGGTTTATTTTACCGGTTAAATTTTAGGGGGGGTTTTTTTAAAATTTCATGGGGGGGGGGGTGGGGTGGGGGATTTTTTATTTTTTTAATATTCCCTTTTTTTAAGGGTTTATTAGGATAAAATTTTTTGTTTTTAAATGACCCAAAACCAATGACTTGAAATTTGGTTAAAATAAAACAAATTTTTAAATTAAAAACTTATTTTTGGGCATTCACAAAAAATTTTATAAATAGGGGGGAAAAAAAATTTGGGGCAAATCGCTGCCGTTGGTTTAATTTAAAAAAATAATTGGGGGGAAAAAGGGTTTATTTAAATCCAAAATAGAAGTTTTTTTGGGGGCCAAGGGAGGGGTTTGGGGAACGTAAGGATTAATATGGATTTAGGGGGTTCCTTTTAAGGGTTGGGAACGATTCGGGTCTATTTTTTTATCGTAAATTCCCCCTTTTTACGAAATTTTTTTTTGGGGAAGGAAATTAATTTAAATATTAATGATATAGGGTTTTAAAGGGGGACATTTCACTAAATCTTAAAATTTTTAAATTTTTTTAAATTTTTATCTTTTGGGGGTATTGTAAATATTTATTTTTTTAAAAAATGGGTTTTAAGGAGGGGGTTTTTTTAAAAATGGGTTGTAATAGGAGATTTTTCTGGGGCTTTAAGAAAGTTAAACAGGTAAAAGTTTAAGTTAAACAAGGGGCAAGGGGGTTAATTAAGTTTTGGGATAAAATTTAAAATACGGGGGGTTTATACCTAAACAAGAATGGGAATTTAAAAAACAAAACCATTTGGGGGTGTAACTTAAAAAAAATTTTTAATTCAAGGGTGGGGAAAAGGGGGATAGGGGGACATTTTGGGGGTTTTTGGGGGGGTTTTTTTTAGACGGGTTTGGGGGGGGGGGAAAATTTAAGGGTAGAGGGGGAATTGGGGATGGGCTATTAATTTTTTTTTGATTGTTCTTTTTTAAACAAATTTGTTTAAAATTTGGAGGTTTTGGGGTAATTCATTATTTTTAAAAAGGGGGTTTTTATTTTAATTTGGGCTACTTATGGGTTTTAAAGGGATTTTCTTAAAATTTTGGAAAATTTTAAATTTTGGGTTATTAACATAAATTTTTACCCAAAATTATTAATAGGTTGAAAATTTTAAAAAAGGGAAAAAAAAAATTTTGGGCTTTATTTAGGGGTTTGCGTTAAATATGAAAATTAATTCATTTAATTTTAAATTTTTGGTTTATATAAGGGTTTCATAAAAAGGAAATTTAAAAATGTTAATTTTTGAAAAATTAATTATTTTGGGGGAAATTTTTTGATGGGGGGATTTTTTTAAAGGGGGTAAAGGGGTTCGAACCTTTTGATCCGTTTATAGGTTTACCCTTAATTTTGGGATTTTAAAATTTGGGTTTAAGGGGGGTTTAAAAAAATTTTTTTTGGGGAGGGGTGTGGGAAATTAATGGTTTAAAATTTTTGTGGGGGTTTTGGGTTTTTTAAAGGGAAAGAAAAGGGGAAAGGGGAAGTGAAACATTTCCAGGGAACACACAAAAAGGGGGGGGGGAGAAAATCCTTTTAGGGTGTTTTATTTTTAAAAAAAAACAAGGGGGGAAAAAAGGGGGGAAATTGGAAAGGGGGTGGGGGAAAACTTAATGGGGTGTTATAAAAAAATTTGTAAATTTGGGGAAAAAATAACCGAAAAGCTTTATCCTTTTTAAAAATTTATTTTTAATAAAATTAAAAAATTAATTTTTCTTTTTTTGAGAACGACCAAAATTTTTTAATTTAGTTTTTATTCTGGTTTTAGGGATTCAAAATTTTAATAAATATTTAGTTCGAATTTGTTGAAATTTAGAAATTAAATTAATGGTTTTCAATAATTTCCCCTTTAAAATGGGGGGAATTAACTCTACAGTTTTTTTAAATTTTGAATCGCCACCAATAGTTTGTTGGGAATTTGGCGTTGAAGGTGGGGGTTTGGGGATAAATTAACCTTCCAAATTTATTCAAATTTGGGGGTTTTTTAGGGGGCTTTCGATTTTTAAAAGGTATAATTTTTATACACAAATTTTATTTTAAACTTTTTCTTCTTTAGGGTTTTTAATTATTCAAATTTTTTTTTTTACATAAGGGGTTTTATTTTAATTAAAAATTAAAAATTTTGATTTTTCCAAAAATTAGGGGTTTTTTATTTATTTAAAAAACACAATTTTTTAATAATGTTTAAATTTTTAATTGGGGGCAAAATAGCAAAAAAAGGGAGGACCCGGGGAGGGGGAAAAAAAGGGGGATTAAGGGTTTTAAAATTTTAGGGGCAAAAAAGGGGGTTTTGGCAACAATCAGGGGGGGGGAAAAAAATTTTTCCGATTATTAAAATTAAAATGTTTTAAAACAATTTTAAAAAGAAGTAAAATTGGGGAAACAACCTAAAACAATTTTGGGGGGAAAAATTTTAAAATAACAAAAATTTAAATTTGTGGGAAAAAACAAAAAGGGGTTCCAGAAAAATTTAAAAATTCAAACAATTTTAAAAAAAAATAAGTTAGGCAACAGGAAAGGGCAAAGGGGGTTAAAAAATTTTAATTTAAAGGGAAAATTTTTTATGTGATTTTAAAAAATTTTTTAATGGGGGTTTTTTATTAAAAAATTTGGGGAAAATTTTTGAATGGGGTTTGGGTTGAAAAAGGGAATTTGGGGGATTTTTTGAAGGGGGGAGTTTGGGGGTTGGGGGGGGTTTAAGGAATTGGTTTTTGAGGGCTTTTTTATTTTTTTTGGAAATTGGGTTTTTTTTAGTTTTTTGGGGGATGGGGGGTGTTTTTATATTTGGGGGATTTAAGGGGGGGGGAAAAATTGGGAAGTATTTTTTTCTGGGTAAAAAATTTTATTTTTTTTTGGGATGGTATTCTTAATTCCCGGAAGAAGGGTTGGGAATTTTTTGTTAAAAATTTGGGGGATAATTTTACTTAAATAATTGGGGTCTTGTTGGGGAAAACAAAGGAAAATGGTTTAAATATAAATTAAAAAATGTTTTAAATAATTTATGTTTAAAATTATCAAATTTTTTTAACCAAAGTAATTTCAAAGGGTTTGGGGGTCACACATAAATACAATTTTTTTAAACCTTTTTTATTTGGAAAAAATTTAAACATGAGGGTTTGTAAATTTATTCTTTTAAAAATTTTCGGCCTCCCTTTGGTTTTAAACCAATTTTAAAAAATTAATTTTAAAAAAATTTAAAATAAATTTTTAAATAATGGGGTTTTATTAAAAAGAATTATTTTAAACTTTTCCCAGGCCCCCTTTCAATTAAAATATCCTTTTTTATTAAAGGTTTTTTAACCAATTTTTTATACAAAAAATTTTAAAATTTTTACCTTTTTGAAGGTTAAAATAGTTTTACAAAAAAATCCTTAAATTTTAAAAACAGTTTAAAATTTTTAAAAAAAATTTTAAATTTTTTAAAAAACTTTTTAAAATTTAAAAATAATCAATTTTTTTCCCAAAAATAAAAGTGAAAAAATTAACCCAAATTTTTTAACTGTTCAATTTTAAAATTTTTTCCCCCCTTTTGGAAAATTTAAACCGACAACCAAAAACCCCTTTTCCAAAAAAGGGCCCTAAAAATAATAAGTTTTAAAATTTCCCCATTTAAAAAGCAAAATTAAAAAAAACAAAATTTTGTAGTTTTTTTTAAGGGAAATCAAAAAAAAAGGCTTAAAAAATTCAACAAGGAAGATAATAATTTTAATAAAACAATTTTTTTTTTAAAATATTTTTAAAAAAGGTCTAGGGGGGTGTTTTCTGGAAAAACGGGAAGGAACAAAATATTAAATAAAAAAAAGGTAAAATTAAAAATTTTCCCAAAAATAACCCAATTTTTTAAATCTCGTTCCAACCCCTTATTAAACAATTCAAATTTAGATTTGGGTTATAACCAAAAAAAAGGGGAAAAAAACCAAGGAAAATCCACAAAAAATTTTACTTTTTCCCAAAACAAAAACTGGTTATGAAAAAAAAAAAACCTATAAACCCCTTCCCCCAAACCCCCAAAAATTAAAAATTTTCCAAAAAAACCAAAAATTTAAACCCCCAAACCCCCAACGGGTAAAAGCCCAAATCTATCAGCCCATCGCGGGGTTTTATTAAACGCTCCCATTAGACCCAAGAATTAAAAGGGAAAACCCCCTGATACCCCCAAAAAATACCCCCCCAAAAAAAAATCTAAAAATTAAAATTTAAAAAATAAAAATTAACCTTTTTCCCGGACCTGTGTAAAATTTTTTAGTAATTAACCCCTTTTTCCCCCCCCAAAAAATTTTCCCCCCCTGTTAAAATCACCGACCCCCGGGCTTAAAACCCAAAAAACCCTTTCGGAACTTTTGGATTTAAAAATAAAGACCGTTAAAAAAAAATTAGTTCCCCCAAATTTTTTTAAAGGGGGGCCGTGGAAACCACCTAGGGACCCTTGTAAGTAGGGCCTTTCCAACCTTTTGGTTTTTTCACACGAATACACCATTCAATTTAAAAAAGAAAAAATTTTTCCCAAAAAGTTAAAAAAAAATTTCTTCTTTTTAAAAAAATGGAAACCCCCAAAATTAAAAAGCACAATAACACCCAAGGGGGAACCAAAAACTTAAAAATATTTTTTATGAATTTAACCCCAAAATTCCCCCAAATCCCCAAAAACAACCAATACTTTTGGGGGTTATTTAAAATAAAACCCTAAAAAAGAAGAACCTTTCCCAAAATTTTTCCCCAAAATTTTCCATAAGGCCCCCTGTTAACTTTTCCGGCTGTACCCCGAAAATTAGTCCCCATAAACTTTAAATTTAGTAATTCAGTATAAAAACCAATAATTATTTTTAAAAACTTTTACCATTTCCGGGCCCCTTGATTTTAAAAAAATTTTTCCCTTTGGTAAACCCCCTTTTACTGTATTTAAAAAAAATCCCCAAAACAAAAAAGGTAAAAGTTTTTCCCCCTTTTTTACCCGTAAAATAACCAAATGGGAAAATGCTTCCCCAAAAAAGTACGGGAAATTTTTAAAAAATTTCCCCTATTCATTTGTCCCCCCAAAAAAAATTCCCCCCCGTAAAAAAAAAAAAAACCTGAAAACCCTTTAAATTTAAAAAAAACCCCCCCAAAGTTTTTGTTTTAAATACCCAATAAGATTTTAAACCCTTATTATAAACCAATTTAAAAAACCAACCCAATTTTTAAAGGGTTGATAACCGCCCTTTTGACAGGAACCCCCTTCAAGGGTTTAACAACCCCCCTGTAAATCAAATAATTTAAAAGGACCTCAGGTTTTTTTACCCCCAAAAAAAACCCAAACCCGATTTTTTAAAATCCCCCAAAATATTTGGGTTAGGTTGTATTTTTCCCAACGCTGAGGTATGTAAAAAAAACCAAATTTTTATGGGAAGAAAAAAACAAATGCACCTCCCTTTTTTTTAAACCCCATAACAATTTTCCCCACAAAAATAAACAGCCTCTAACTTTTGGGTTTGGCCCGGGGTGTTTGGAACATAACTTTGGAAACTATTTTTAACCACTTGGGATGGCACCCCAAAACTGCAAAATGCTGTTGTATAAACCCCATATACAATGTTTACAAAAAATTCCCGCTCTAAACATTGGGTGGGGTTGTAGGTTCAAACTGGTGAGCAAGTTTCAACCCCCCCACTTGGGGATGGCACCCAAAATTTCACCTCCCGTTGTAAAAAAACCCCAAAAACAATTTTTCCCCATAAAATTACAAACTCTAACATTGGCTGCGGTGTTGGGATGAAAAAAACTGGGACTAGTTTCAACCACTTAAAAAGGCACCAACCTGGCCAAAGTGCCCCGTTTTTTTAAACCCTAAACAAAATTTCCCCACAAAATAAACAGCTTTTAACCCTTTTCTGGGGGGGTGGTATTTCAAACTGAAAAGCTATGTTTTTAACCCCTTGGGATGGCACCAACACTGCACCCCGCCTTTTTTTAAAACCCCATATACAATTTCACACTAAAATAAACCCGCCTAACATTGGCTGGGGTGTGTAATGTACAAAACTTTCCCGAGGTATGTTTCAACCACCTGGCATGGCACCCAAAAGCACCGCTGTTGTTAACCCCCATATACAAGTTCAAAACTAAAAAAAAACAGCTCTAACATTGGCTGGGTGGGGGGTAACAAACCCGAAGAGCTATGTTTTTAACCACTTGGGTGGGCACCAACACTGCAAACCCGCTGTTTTTAACCCCATATACAAGTTTACACAAAAAAAAACAGCTCTAACATTGGGTGGGGGTGTGTAGTTTACCCTAACTGGTGAGCTATTTTCAACCACTTGGCATGGCACCAACACTGCACCCTGTTTGTATAAACCCATATACAATGTTCACCCCTAAAAAAACAGCTCTAACCCTTGGCTGGGGTGTTTGTGTACATAAAACTGGTGAGGGGTATGTTCAACCACTTGGCATTTGGGAACCCAAAACGCAAACCCGCTGTTTTTAAAAAACCCCATATACAAATTCAAAACTAAAATAAAAAAGCTCTAACATTGGCTGGCGGGGGAGTGTACATAAATTTGGGGACTAAAATTTAACCACTTGGGATGGCACCAACCTGCACCTGCTGGGGTATAAACCCCATTTTACCCAAAATTTTTAAAATAAAATAAACAGCTCAAAAATTTGGGTGGCGGGGGTAGTTTTTCATAAATTGGGGAGCTTTGTTTTAACCACTTGCATGGCACCCAAAACTGGGAAACCCCGTTGTTAACCCGAAAATACAATGTTCACACTAAAATAAAAAACTTTTAAAAATTGGCGGGGGTGTGTAGTGTACATAACTATAGCTATGTTTCAACCACCCCTTGGGAAGGCCCAAAAACCCGCACCTGCTGTTTTTAAAACCCCATATACAAAGTTCACACTAAAATAAACAGCTCTAACAATTTGGGTGGGGGTGTGTATTACATAACTGGTGACTATGTTTTAACCACTTTGGGATTGGGACCAACCCCTGCACCCTGCTGTTTGTTCTGTTCCCTGGTTTTGGTGGGGGTTTAAAAATTTTTTTCCCTTTCTATTTTTTTTCACAAAACTCTTATTTTGGGTAAAAGCCACAAACTATGAAAGGCCCCTCGGTTTCTTTTCTCAGTTTTATAAAACTTTTCAAAAAGTAAGGAGGAGAGCTTCAATGTCGTAGAGTAAGGTTACAAGGGCGGGAAGGGGTAGCCCTTTTTAACACTGGCCCTAACCCTTTTTTAAAAAACCTACCCTTAAGATAAAAATAAAGTTTCCCTTTTATAAATTTTTAAAAAAAAGCTAAAATTTTTAATTAAAAAGCCTTTAAAGGTTTTTCCCGTTATTTTTAGATAAAATTTTTTGAAATTAAAATTTTTAAAAAAAAAATTGGAGGGAAAAACGAAAACCCCCGGAAAATAAAATTAAAAACCGGGGAACCTATTTTTTTTTAAAAAATTAAAATTTAAAAATTTTTTAAACTTTTTTTTGAAACAATACCAAATTTTAAAAAAAAAAAAAACCGTGTACTCGTAAACATTGTTCTCCCCTGTAAATTTTTTTTTTTTTTTTTAGTATGAAAAGTTTTAAAAATTTTTTTTATTAAATTTTAAAAAAAGGGAAAATTTCCCTTTGGGTTAAATGCACCCCGACCCGAGCTTATTTTTAATAAACGGGGAATGGTGGGAATTTAAAAAAAATTTAAAATTTTTTTTTTTCTCCAAAAAACCCATCCTTTACGTTTTGATAATAAAATCAAACATCATTGACCCTTTAAAAACCCCCGGGGGAAATTTTTCATTTTTAACAAAGGGGAAATTTTAAAAAAAAAAAAACTTTAACACTAACAAAACGCCAAAACCCCCTTTTTGGAAAATATTTCTTTCCCTTTTAAAAACCAAAAAAAAGCCCCAGAAATTCCTTAAATTAGGAGACCCAAAAGTAATTTTCCCAAAAATGAAAAAAAAAATAACAAAACTTTAAAAACTGGGGTTTTAAAACTGAAAAAAAAAAATTTTAAATTTTTTTTGAGTTTATTTAAAAAAAGGGTTAAAAAAAATAAACCCATTAACCAAAAAATTTGGAAAAAAAACCCCCCAAAACAAATTTAAAAAAAATTTTAAAAATTTTAAAAAAATTAAAATATTAAATTAATTTAGAAAATTTTATTAACCCCCTTTTTGGGTAAAAAAAAAATTTAAAAGGGAATCACTGCAATAATACTGTGGGCGTTTATGATCGGGCCCCAAAGGGAAATTTTAAGGGAAATGCTTTCTTGTTTAAAGGGTCTTCCAAAATTTTGGGGCCCCGTAGATATGATAGAATGTCCAGCAAAAAAATTAAAATTTTCATTCCATCACGGTGAGGCCCCAAGGGGGAAAAATTTTTCCACACATGGAATGTTTAAAAGTGTTTGGGTTTTCCGCCAATATACCCTTTCAAATTTTTCCCAAAAATTTGGGGGAAATTTTTGACCCCGGGAAAAAATATTTAAATACTAGTAGTAACCCTTTGCAAAAATTTTAAAAAGCAATGATTTTTTGCTTTTGAAGACGAAGAATGGAACCATTTGAAACTGAACTAATGAAATATACAACCCCCATATAAATTTAATCAATAGCTAAGTTTTTTTTTTCAGTAATATTTTTACATATTTACCGCCAATGGGGGAATATTTAATCATCTGAAACCACAAAATGATAAGTATGACGCATCCCTATAATAATTTTTATTCGGGAATAAAAATTCTTTTTGGTAGTGTTTAAATTTTAAAAGTTCATTGCAAAACTTTTAAAAATGAGCAATATTTTTCCCAAAGGCGGCCAAAATTTCTGGTTTTTTGCGGGGGGAAATATCAAATTAAAATTGAGCTTAAAGCCAAATTTGAAATTTTGTTTTCCCCAAATAAAAAAATTTTAAACGTACCCGGTCTGAGAAGCTTACCCCTTGTAAAAAAGAGTCCACTTTTTCCCGGGGTTTAAATTCTCCCAATTTAAGTTGCATTTTTGCCAAATACCCCGTTATTATTTTTTTTATAAATTTTTGGCTGAACATTATTCATACTTCAAGGAAGTTTAATTTTTTTTGATTTAATTTTTAAAAATTAGTTCTTAGGGTTTGGGGGCCTTTCTGGGCACAATTTAAATTTTGAAAAATTTTTGTAAAAAACTTTTTTAAATTTTTAACTTTAAAACTATTTTTAATAAAAATTTTTGGGTTTTTCCTGAAACAACTTTTAAATAAAAATTGATTATTTCCCTTTTCCAATACAAAAAAGTAAAAAAAAAGAAAAAAAAAGAAGAACTTTTTTTAAAAATTTAAAAAATTATTGGCAAATTTTTGGAACTTGTGTGGAAAAGGGAAAACTTTAAATGGTGGTAAAAAATTAACGGTAGAAACAACTTTTAAATTTTATAAAAGTATTGTATTGAACCTTTTAAAACGTCATTTCTTTTAAACAATCAAAAACATTACATTAAAATTTAGATCTTTTTCGTTAATAAATTTAAAAAACCCCCAAAATTGGGTATGAACATTAAACAATCACCTTGTACCCTGCAAAATTTAAAGACAAAAAAAATTCATTTCAGTTTTTGGTAATATCATGGGAAAGACAAACTAATATTATGTTACAAAAAAATTTTTTTACTCCAACAAAAAATTTTGGTCTTGGGGACTTGAATTTTTATTTTTAAAAACTTAAAATTAAAAAAAAATTTCCCCAATTTTTTTTAAAAAATTTTAAACGTGTTATATCAATTAACAAACCCAAATTAATAACCCAAATTTTTCCCAAAAATTAAAACCTTTTACATGTTTTCCCAAAAGGGAAATTTTTAATTTTAAAAATTTTTTTTACAAAGAAAAAAAAATTTAAATAGCGGTTATTATAAAAAAAATTAAACCCTTTTGGGTGAAAAAACAGCCAACAGGTGTAAAAAAAGTCCCGAAAAGATTACCCCCTTAAAGCCAAAAAACTTGGTAAAAATCAAAATTTTTAAAATTTTTGAAATAACCCCACCAACCTTTTTGTCATGTCAGGGGGGGGTGGTCCCCCAAAGAAGTCAGAAGGAAAATCTTAAATGGGGAGCAAAGGTCAAAAAAACCTTTTTAAAAGGTTTGGGAAATTTGGGGCGGCCCCTTTTAAATCTACTAATAAACCTTTAATAGGGTTTCTACTCGACCTATGCCTCCCTTTTAAAATTTTCATTTTAACTCTTTGGGGGGAAACCCTCCCCTTTACAAGACAAAACAATTGACTTTTTCATTAAGTTATTTATAAGTAAAAATAATGGAAAGTAAAGTTTTTTATTGCTTTAAAACTGTAATCGTTTTGGGATTACAAGCCCCCTGCTAACTTTTTTACAACCCTTTTTTATAATTTAAAATTTGTCTTTGTAAAAAAAGAGAAAGACATAAAACGCGTCATTTGGCTATTTAAAAATGTTTAATCGGGCACAGTTTTTTAAAAAAAAAAGTAAAATTTTAGTGAATTTTGCCCAAAAATATTAAATAAGAATGGGATTTCTATAACATTTATTCCCAATTTTAGAAAGGGTTTAAAGGTTTTTTCGTTAGTGGTTTTTATAACTTATTTGAATGTAAAACAAGCACAGTAAATAAACTCTTGGGTTTACAGAGCTATGTGAACCCCAGGAAAAAACTAAACCCCTCCAGCCCCTGAGTTCAATTTTCGGTTCAAAAAGTCCCCGGCCCCACTGCAGTATTCAGGAATGTCAGTTTTTGGGGGATTGTACCTCTCGCCTATGTAATAAAACCCGCTGAGGGTTTTGTATTTTTGTTTACTCTGTTGGGAATTTTTCCTTGTCCGACATTGCAGATAAGTAAGGGAAATTTTGGGGCTTTTTTTTTGGGCTGGGAAAAAAAATTTTGTACTGAAGACATTTGTAAATTTTAAATAATTAATTTTTTTAAAAAAATTTTTTTTAACTTAATACTGAGATTTAAACCTTTTAAAAAAGAAAACCCAAAACAAATTTTAAAAATTTGTTAATTTACTATGGGGAGTTTGATATAAAAACAGGGTTTTTTTCCCGGCATTTGCCAACGTTTTAAATTTTTCAAAAGGGATAACACAAGTATAACCCTATCCCCACTTTATCCGTGTAAAAAGTGATGTGATTTTGTTTCTCGTACTCGGACTTAAGCTTGGGGCTTGCATTTTTCTGTACTTAAAAACGCCGGGGCTAAAACTCCAAGCGCTTTTTTTGGGGTTTTTGGGCCCCTCTTTTCTTTCCCTTCTTTTCTTCTTTTTGTTCTTTTTTTTTGGGTTGGGACTAATACCTCCCCCCCCCTTTCGGGAAAAGGGTAGATTCCAATCCTGGAAATTTTTTTTTATACATTTCGTAAAATACAACATGTTTAAATGTCCGAATTCCAAAGTACCAATACATGTTTTTTTTGGGTCTTTTCCTTTTCGGCGAAAGCAAAGAATAGCTTTAAAAGAACTCAGCATGTAGTAAGGGGAATTTTTAGCCGCAAAAATTTTCCCGGAATTGGGTTTGGAAAAGCACAAATTACTTGAAGCCAACAGTTTAAATTGTAATAAAGCAAGGCCCCAGAGACGGTCCCCCCATTCTAACCCGGAGGCTTGTAAGGGGAGAGAAAATCCTACTCCCTGGCTTCCCTCTTCAGGACAAAAGAAATTTTTCATTTCCAAAGGGGGTAATATTTTTTTGTTTGTTTTTGTAAAACATTTTTCTTTTGGGTAAAAGGGAAATTTTTCCCTTTTTTTTTAAACATATAAATTAAAAATCCTTTTTAAAAAATTTATTAAATTTATAATTTTAAACCCCCAACGAGGTTTTTTTTTTTAAAAACCCAAACCCTATATTTTCCTTCCCGAAGGTTAAATTTTTTCCTATTTTTTTAAAGTTATCCAATTTTAAAATGGCAGTTGGGTTTTAAATTTTCAATTTTATTTTACAAATTTTCTTTCTAATTCAATGGGTAAATTTACAATTTGAAAATTTAGAAAAAATTAAAGCATAGTCGTAGTTGTATTCCCCCTTTTTTTAAATTTTTTTTTTAAAAAACCCGTTTTTAAAACCTCCTTAAAATGGGGATTCAAGAAAATTAAAAAAAAAAACTGATCGAATTATTGGTTTAAAGAGAAAAATTTAAAATCTTGGGGGACCCCTTTTGTAGAGAAACTGATGTATGCCGGGGTCATCGTTATGTATCTAAACCCCGACTTGGTTTTTGTCTTAACCCCCATAATTTTGAGGAATTTTAAAACAATTTCCTTTTTTTGGGCCCATCACTTTTTTGTTACTTGTTCATTTTGTAAAGGAGAATATTTATCAATCCCCAAACTGTGCCAAACCGGTCCCAAGAAATTCTAGGGTTTTTTAAAAACCACCCCTTTTAAGGGCTTCGAAAAAGCAAAATCGCTTAGACTAGCCCCAAAACCATTACTACTATACTGCTACAAAAACGTAAAGATAAATTAAAATTTGGAAAAATGGGAAAATTTTCGCTTTTTTTTTCCGGAAACCAATTTTTTTTTCAAAGGATACAGGCCCCAACGACAAACAATTTTTGTCCCCTAAACTCATTCCAATAAACTAAAAAAACATGCACTTTATAAAAAAAAGCAAAATAATTTTTAAAATCAAAATAAAGAATGCAGACACAAAAAGTGGAAAAAAAAGAGGAAACAGGAGTGAAAGTTATCCAGCTGAACCTTTTAATTTAAAATCTTTTTTTTTTAAATTTTTACAATTCGAATTTTAAAAACCAAACGCATTTTCATTGGGGTTTATGTTCCCTATTTTAAACCTTTTAAAGCTTTGGACTGTTAAACAATTAATAAAACATAAATTTTGTTTAATTAAAAGAAAATTAATTTGAAAATTAGATATCAAAAGAATCTGTTTTTCATCTTATTTTATTGTAACTTTTGGGTTCGGCCTTACGGAATGAAAAAAAATCAATTTTTTGGAAAATTTTTCGGAGGACCCTGTAAGTAACCCTATTTATCCCTGCGAGTTTGTACCCCAGATTCTGGTTCAAAAATAAAAAATTTAAACTTTTTTTGACCAAACACTTTTTATTTGTCAAAAAAATTTTAATCATACGATTTGCAAGGGTAAAAAAAATCAGGTTCTTAAAAACTTGTGGGTTCAAAAAGAAAATCATGGAAAACCTGACCCACATTTCAACGGATACAAGGGAATAGTAAAAAAATTCGAAATTGTCGTTGACCCTTTTCTAATCACAGAAACAATTTTCTCTCTTTTCGTCCCCCCCCATTTTTCTTTTTCTCTTTCCTTTATCTTCTCCTCTTTTTTTCCCCCTTTTAAAATCAATTTCCCCCCCAAAAATTTTGTAAATCTTTTTCTTTCCCTCCTCTCCCTTTTTAACTCTTTTTTTAAAAATTTCTCTCTTCTCTTTTTGCCACCCCTATTTCTTTTTTTTCGCTTTCTTATCTCCCTCTCTTAAATAATCCCTTAGCTTATACGTGTTCAGAATACTCTAGTACAGTGTTGCATTTTAAGCCTAGACTTTAGTTGGTGGGATAGGTTAGTGATGTACCTGAGAAAGAGATTCTGATTGTAGATCTGCGAAACGTAGTGTTACAGATGTTTTATCACGTGATACCGTGGCAAATGTCAGGGAAAGCCTCTTCCTTAATAATCTATCCAGTGTCAAAAAGGTTTATAAACCAAGAATTTAAAAAATATGTGTTTACCATTTTGGGTTTACTTCTTACATCGTGTAAACAAGGAAATTCAGAGTTTTTATTTGTTTACTAAACAATTTACAGGTTTGTAATTTTGTGTATGACATTTAAATTAATTTAATTATTTCAAACGTCGCATTATTAGCGCTTATACGACTGCTGATAAATAACCTCAATTATTTCACAGGAAAATAGCTTGTTTTAAAAACCCCCAACAACATTGGGGCAATAACAATAAATCGCTTATTCATTTAACTAAGCGAGCGAAATATTTATTTATATCTGGGGAAGCCAGCTCCCGCATACATCGCACACCTTTTGCCTGGATAAGTTATATGTTTGCTCCGGGTTGGTGTAGGCCTGATATTTTACATCCACACTGTAATTGCTTTAACAGAATCGGCTGAATCCGTGATTACATTAGGTTAAATTTGCTTTTATTTTTAAGCAATATTTATCCTATATCATATACGGATAACTGTTCTAGTTGTTGAGAAGTCGTTTTAGTTGTAATATTTTATTGTGTGTAGTAACACAATTAACTAAAACATGTTGTGTAGATTGGTTCAGTTTTATATCATATTAACTATTTTATTTATTTGATTTCACTTAATGCTATGCCTTTTGCAACAACTTTTGAAATAAAAAAAAACTTTATGGCCAGTTCAACAGAAATATTTTTACAACAATATCGAGTATCGTTATTTCTAAGCGGAAAACCATAAATCAGTTGTTTGGATTCCAATCTCAGGACCAGAGAATCGGCGATATTTCACGCGCGTAGTAGTGTTTAATCCTGATACATTTGCTCTTCTCCATTTCATTTTCTAACTCAGTAATACTTATTATGTATATTTACAATTATCTCATAATGGGTAAACAAATATATTTCTATTCAAATTTTTTAGAAACCTTAAAATAAAATGTTTGTTGTTTTCGACTAGACCCCTAATTTATATTTAATTAACATAAAATAATGTTACGTTGGGTACATCATCAGTTAAACGTTATAGGAAGGTAAGGGTTAGCCACATAATTATTTACTCTTAATACACATAAATCACTTTAACTTTGCAATGGTCTTTTTCCAATAACTCTATATGGTTTGGAATCAATATCCACACACACCTGTAGAAATTAATGCTTGTATTAGTTTGTCACTATATTGGGACAAAACATTTTAAATTGACTGTATGTTTCTGAATTTCACATTTTCATTCCGCAGTATAAAAATTAACAGTGGCCCGTAACATTGGACGTAAATTCGGAGGGGGTTGAATGTGATTGAACTACAAAACCCCACAAGGGGAAAAAATCTAAAATTTAAAGTAAAATTAGATAAGCTATAATTCAAAGTTAAAATTTTACTTTTGTACTTAAAACCCAATCTGGAATGCTATTATATAAATATTTTTATTAATTTTTAGGGAAATTTTAGAGAGGATTATATCCCCACACAGCCTACTCAATAGTTTCGCTACTGTAATGTACCACAATCCACGCTAGGTATGTTTATAAAATTTTTGTTATTTCATGATTTTTTTATACGTAATTATAAATAGTTACCAATATTTTTGTTTCATTCTGTATATTTTTCTTGTTTTAAACTCCGTATATGTTCCCATGTATTATAAAAAAATTCCTTTGACACAAGTTCAACTCAATTCATGCTCTGGACGATGTTCAGGACGATTATTGGAAAAGTTCGAAGCTATTGAGGTCAAGCGAGACAGAAGTTTAAGCTCTGATCTGTCGGTTTTAGAATATTTTGTTCTCCTCGACTTTTCATTTCATTTTAATCACTAACTTTCCAAAAATATGTTTGACTGTTTCCATTGTCAATCTTTTTATTACCTATGCTATGGTAAAAAGTTTGCATAGAATCATACCGGTAAACACTATTATTCTTTAATTTACTTTGTCGATCTAACTATTATTACATTATGATTACTCAACTACTGGTATTTTGAGAAGCTTGTTAATTTTTTAATTATATTTTTCACCATCCCTCGTTTCATTGTATCTAATCAAAGAACAAGGTAACTTATAAATAACTAAAAATCAATATTTGGCAGAAAAAATAACACAAATACACCTACTGAGGATACTTTGATTTACCTCAGTAAAAAAAAGACCTCCTTGCTTCACTGTAGAGCTCCATGTTAATCTCAATACCTTAAAAAGTTTAGGCTCACACTGTAATTCTCTATAGAGGATGCGATTTCGAAAATATTTTGTATTAATTTAACCCGTTTTCAATTGGAAAGATAGTTTCAATAGTAAAATATTTTGATAGGGATGTAAAATCACTACCTTCTAAACACAGCGAATAAAACTGTAAAATATTTTACATTTTAAAAGAGGACCAAAGTTGAAATATTAATTGGGGGATATGAAGATAGTTTCTCTGAAACTTAATTTTGTGTGCCGTCTCCTAGGGGGACTATCACTACTGTGTTCAGTGTTTTCTAACATCAAATGTATTTTTCTGGGTCGTTCAACCCAGATGGGTTAGGACGGACCAATTTGATCTGTGTAGCTCGTGTTATATTATAGTCGGCCGCATTAGAGTTTCGTTTTAAAATTCGTGATAAATAAGGTTTTCTATTAATGGGATGGATTACTCCAGAAGCTGTGTGTCTGTTACTCCGCGTTACAGCGATCCGTTTTAAGAAGCCGTTAAACACTCCGGCAAACACGCGGATTCTCTCCGGGCCTAACAGCGGCCTACCTGCGCCATGTCGGAACACTCCTAAGGCTTCATCTACCACCAATGGCTGGGTTCTAACTGACCACGTTCCAAAGTCCTATCATTATTAAGCCATAGCACATAGTTTTTGAGCTGGAGAGCTGTATAACATGGCCAAAGTTATAGCGGGACTTCCAGGCGCAGCTCATTAAAATGTGAGTACCTAGTAAAAACTACAACAGTCGAAAACGTTAGGCTCATCCATAGATACTTATCTGTCCTTGTCCCACTTTTACACTAGGAGTTCTTTCGGATACACAATTTACTAAAAGTAGTTATTATCTGGCATTCTGTATTATATCTCAGATGTTCGAAGTACAGTAAGCTGTCCACAGGACTTAGGATTACGCGGTAACTAGGTAGGTGACTGTATTGCAGCTGAGTTTACATATAGTGGTTATGTTATTTTTTAGGAAGTTATCCTCCACTATGGGAGGAACAAGGATGTATTTTATAAAATATTATATTTAGAACGTTTTAAAGCGGTTTATTGTTAATATAAATTAAAAATTAAATTTAAAGAAGTGGCGGCGTGCAAAGTTTTAGACTACGTCACGTTTCCACTGACTGTCTCTGATTCTAAGGATTGACGTTCGGACTGGAAAACCTACCATTACCCCGTTCCCTTATCGTGGTATTCGATCTCTTCTAGTTTTAATATTGCAACTGGTTAGTTGGCGTTTATATACTTAAAACTAGATAGTAAGTGATCTATATAAAATAAAATTTGCATCACAGAATAGTTTATTAAAAGCGAGCTATAACATAATTCACCAGTAATTATATGTATTATTGTAGAAGCAGCATTTATATAATTAAATCACTATGAATGTTTAACCTTATTGATCGTTTAAGAGTTCTCATTTGTTAGATTCAATGCCTTAGTTCTGAGATTTTTGAAACTTTCAGTGTCGAAAACGGAGAAAGAGGTCACGTAGTCATTATTAGGGGATTAGTTATGTAATGTGAAATTGACTATGAATTTAAAAAAAAACTTTATATTAAAATGTTTTTATTGAAGTAAATGTCTACTATAGGGTTTACAACTGCAAATAATACCCGCACGTGTTTTTATACTGATGATGAGATTTGTTGAGACCCTTCAACCCAGTTTGTCGAGAAACAGATATTTTTACACTCGAATCGAGATAAATGTTGGGTATCCGCAGATCATTATTGAGAGTTTTATAGAAGGTACCAACCTAAACAAGATTGCAGGGTTATCAGGTTTAAAGGTGGGCCCTTGGGTTTCCCTGTTAAGTTTCAAAAGAACGTCACAGTTCAGGCCCCCGGGGGGGGAACTGCAGTTTTTGCGGGGATTTAATTAAGCCCCGCCGGATTTACGCTCGGGAGAGCCCCTTACGGGGGTTTTTTTTCCCGCTTTTTTTCCAACTCCAGTTTTTGCAAGTTAAAAAAAAGCCCAAAATCTGTCCTTTTTTAAAATTTCAAAGTATTCCCTTTATACCCCTTTGGGCTCTTTTTTTTGGGGAAATTATTTTTTTCCCCCAAACACGTTATTTAAAAATAAACAAACTTGGAACCGAGGTGGGTTTGGGCCTTTTGGGTTTTTTTTTGGTAAAGTAAAAAAGGGGATTTTTTGTAATGCTACATTAGGGGGTTGTAAAAGGTAGCCAGAAAGGTTTCTTCAGGCTGTTTTTTACCTTCGAGTTTTAACCCACACTGGCAAACCCAAAAAACATGGTCACTTTAAAATTTGGGGAACCTTATGGATTTCCCCGGGGCGGGGCATCACAAACGCAACTGGGGGAAATATTGGGCTTTCCCAAAGGGTAATCGATAGATCTTGTATGGTTACTGCCCGTTCTGACTGGAGAGGCGGCACAAGATTTTCCTTTTTCTAAGAAGATATGTTTAAATTTTATTTCCAAAAAAAATTCCTAAAAGGGTTTTTAAAAAAGGGTGTGGCCCCCACCCCCCAACCTTTTCCCCTTCAGAAAAATTTTATCACTCCGGGGAAATAGCGCTAATTTTTATTTCTCGCTTTTTGTTTTCCTAAGAAAAAAGGGTCTTCTAGTTATTTTAAAATGGGGGGGAGTTCAAAGAAAAATAATTCAATATTCGGGGATAGGTATTTTTTTTGGGTATACCATTTTTTTTAAAGCTTTTACCTTAAAAATGATTTTGGGGAAAAAAGGAATTTAGCTGTTACGGCGGAGGGGTTTTTGTAACGAAACAGATTATTACTCAATGTGTGGTTTTTTTAGGGTTACAAGAAAACCTTTGGGGAAGAAATAGATTGATTTTTAGTTACCAAAAAATTTCTGGGAAAAAACCCCCCGTTTATAAAAAAACAAATTTAAAAATAAACTTCCAAAAATTAAAATCACATATGAAAAAATTACTTCCCACATTTATTTAATGAGTTCAAAACCCGCCAAAAAAATTTCTTTTAAAAATTTAAAACCCCTCAAAAAAGTTATTTTTAATAACCCTACATGGGGAAAAAAAAGGGAGGAATATATAAATAGGGTCGAGACAAAAAAAAAGGTTTTTCGGTAGCCCAAAAAATAACCATTTTTTCTGGGGGAAATTCAGGGGAAAAGCAGGGAAAAGGAAAAAAGATACCCCCGGGGGGGTATTTTTAAAAAATTTTTATTTAAAAATTTAATTAAAATTTAAAACAAGACATACAAGTCCTATTCATTTAAACTATTCGCTCAGAACAAAAATGTATATCTGATAGGTGGGCCTAAAATATCCAATGTTCTATGGAATTATGCCTACGATATTCTACTTTATAAAACTTTAAGATTTCACTTCCCTTCGCAATAAGTAGACTCACAACCCGGGTGTCGGCGTCTTGGCTGTAGTCGACGAGACGTTGAAGCTGTAGTCTAAGAAGGGTTATTTCTAGTCGGTAATTACTAGAAGAGGAGTAGAAGTTATGAAACTGGTAGCCATCTACTCAAATAGTACGTGAGATACGTGAGCTCGCCTAAAACAAATTCGCGACGGTATTAGCCATTTAATGAGACAAAAAACTTATTACAACAACGTGCTCGTCAGAAGGACGACGCCACAACTTGTATCTATTTCAATCAAGCAAATACAATATCTTCAAGGGTAAGTTACTTTACTATTTACAACTTTCCTTTACGTTACATTCATTTTTATATGTTTGGCATCAAAGGGCTAATTTAATAATACGGAAAGATAAATTTTACTTACGGACAAAGCGCGCGAGGTCAGATCGGTCACGTGGTTGGGCTGCTACAAAGGGTTAGAATAAAAATATTCATACGCGTGCCAATTAGGTAGTTACTACGCCAATAATTTAATTCCGGAACATTGGATAAAAAAAATAATATTAAATTGTACTGGCTGACTAGGTTGTGAAATGTTACATTATATAAAATCTAACTAATTAACGGTACAGAGTCAACACCGATAAGTTTTTTTATGTAACCATTCTTTCTACAAATATTTATCTGGTAACGACTGGATACAGCGATATGCACCATGTAGCTGGTAAGGACTTCTAATATGTTAGTTCTAAAATGAGATATTCTCATGTTGTGAATTTTGTTAAGAAATTTCATGCTGTAATTTCAAACTACTTCCCTTTAAAATACGTTATAAACCAGTGAAAATTTTGTTATTTTTGCCCACAAAGCTATCAAAAACTCTAACAGTCATACTAACACAGTAATTTAAACCGTCTATTAACGTTAAATGTTTTAGTTCAAACACATACAAGCAGAGAGAAAATAAACTATGTACATGTGATGTGTTATTGCATATCTTAATCCATTTATCGATTATCGTAGTTCCTACATAACTTTTTATCTGTTTGATCAATATCAATATTCTCCTATTTCTCTATCAGATTTTTAGCCCTTTGCCTTTAATTCAGGTGTAAATACCTTAATGAATAAGATTAATTACACACAAATATTATGAACTAGCCAATAAAGCCGGACGTAACTAATGTTTCACCCCCCGCCTCACATGCATTGCGATCCTGCCCCTTTTTCGTTTCACATGACATGCCGTGTTGCCGCAGGAAGTGCCCTTTTTTATTATTTTACTATCTTTCACCGCCTTCAGTAGGAGCGGATGTGTCGTTTAGTGAACTTGTTCATGTACGAGGTGTATTCATAATTAAGGGCCGATTGCTTTAATTTAACTTCGGAACAAAGTTTTACTCTTGCGCCATGGACTGATTCATTGCGAAGCTATAGCAGCATTTGCTTTACTTCAGAAGTCGCTGGTTTGTTCGTACACGTAATCGTTGTTCTTGCCAGCTGTGAAGTGCGTTCTGTGTTACGATTCTTGTGCGCAACAGAATCCTTAACTGTTGAAATTCATCGGCATTTATGCCTACTTTATACTCTATACATATAAGTGAAGGAAAAGTTAGACAGTGGTGCCGTTATTTCAAAAATGGACGATAAAACGTCCAAGGCGAAGAGCGGAGTAGCTGGCCAAGTATTCTGACCGATGAAACCGTTTCGCAAGTGGACCAACTAATTCGGTCTGATGGTCGATTGGTGATTAATAGCATTGCTGAACGATTTCCTCAACTTTGACACACTACTGTGTACAATATTGTTATGGAAAATGTCGATACTAAAAATTTTGTACAGGGTGGGTACTAAAAATGCTGCCTCATCATTATAAAGAGAATAGAATGTCCAGTAGATGAAAGTTTTTGAGCGGATACCAATTAGATGGATTTATTTTTTGCATTTTTATTAGGGATGAGACATAGATATCTTACATCAGTCCAGAAACTAAACAGCAGTCGATGCAGTGGCGACACTTATCTTAACCAAAACCGAAAAAGTTTAACCAAACTCCGTACACAAGTCTAAAGCTTATAGTTACCGTTTTGTAACATAAATGGTATTCTATTTGAACATTTTATGGAACGTGACACAATAATTACTGATGTGTACTGCGAAATGCTCAACAAACTGAGACGTGCCATCCAGAACAAACTAAGCGGGAAACTGTCATCGGGCGTACTCCCCCTTTTACGATAACGCGCGTCCTTACACTGCTACCACAACCAAGGAGAAAATTCAAAACTTCTTTGAGAACTCTTTGACCACCCACCGTACAGTCCTGACCTTGCATCTAGCGACTACTTCCTCTTCTTTCACTTGAAACGGTGGACAACTTTTTGAAACCCAAGAGGAGTTATAGAAAGATTAAACTCTCAGGCAGAGAGCCTTTATGCAGAGGGGTTAAAGAAGCAGGTGCAGTGGTACGAAAAAAGCCTACAAGTGAAAGGCAATTATGTAGAGAAGTGAAGTAGGTTTGTAGCTAATTAACTGTGCCAATAATACGTGTTTCTTATGAGGTTATTTTTTCCTCTGACCAAACGGACTTTACTTTATAAATATACCTCGTACTATAAAATATGCAATATTTTGAGGAAATTTTAATTATTTTAGATTTTCATGAAAGAACAAATGGATACTTTATATAGTAAATTTACAAAAAATAAAGAATTCTATAATATAACCCTGATTAGCAATTGACATCAACAATTAATTTGGATAACCGGACATATATTCCATTTGCGTAACCTAAGACAATGTTGACTCTAAGATTCAATTTTTATTCGCAACTGCGCAAGTAAATCACATATAAGACCACGTTTACTAACTAATATTCTTTGATATTGGTTAACTTCGCTGAGGTGGTAGACTGAAGGCGTTTGCATAATGACCTTCTAACTGAGCAACGAAATTGGATTCTACCTGACTTTTCGTGGATCGATAACAAACTATTTGAATGAAACTAAATATATATCAGATGAAAGAAAATATATTTTAAACATCA
>NW_025778972.1:0-55810 GCF_021130785.1 Homalodisca vitripennis | reverse complement strand
AGTACCATTCAAAGAGTGTTTGAAAAAAAACATAAATATCACCCCGTACAAAGGTGAACTTCTCCAGGAGTTGAATGAAGATTGATTGTTTGACTGAAGCGATTCAGGTTTTGTTTGAGAGCAAATACTGCACAAAATTGAAAAAAGTACTGAGTTGAATTTCTAAAATAGTTTTATAGGTGACGAAGCCTTCCTGTTTTTAAAATTTATTACACGGAGCAGTTAATCCACCACAATTAGTCGACTAACTGAGTCAAAGACCAAAACCCACATTGGATGATTGAAAACGCTACACCCATCATCCCTGCCGAGAAGTTTTAAGTGGTCTGTGGCAGGAATTTTAAGAGAATTTCTGTTGTAGAACCCCATTTTTTTATTGATGGGACCTTTGAAAACCGGTCCACATTACTTAGAAATTAGCCAAACGTAAAATTGTGTCCTGCCATATTACCAAACATAATGCAAAGGCATTTTACGTTCCTTTTTATTTTACCAAACAGGAACGGCGCGGCACCCTCCTCAACTTATGATATATAAACGTTGGAACATTTCTTGGACCAGGTGTTTCCTTAGAAGATGGATAGAGCGACTGGGGTGCTGTAGAGTGGCCAGCTTGCATTACACCCGATCTACTTACTTCCCCTAGAACTTTTTAATTTTTGAAGATTTTTTGAATAAATAAAAGTGTACGAGGCCAAACATCATGAACCCTTGATGAGTGATGGATGCGGGGTTTGAAAACGCTTGCCCGACTTATTACACACCAGAAAATGTTGGAAAGAACGTTAGGCATTCATTTGAATCAAGGGACTTTATTTTTTGCCCAAGATGTAAAAGGAGGGCCCATGTTTGAGCATTTTACTTTTGAGGTTAAAAAAGGTTGAGGTAAGATTTAGTCAACGGTAAGTATTAATTGTTTTAAGTTTTTAATTTAGCTACGATCTTTTAGGTATTATGAATAAGTCTGATCCCAGATTGATGTTAAGTAAAATAGTGTTTTGTTTAATAAGCGTAAACTCTTCAATATAAACTTTGTCAAGGCCGTTGTTTTTCATACTGGATCTTGAGATTAAAGACCCTCTAGTCACATCGGCATGATTCTACTTTTAATTACATGAAGAACCTTTTAAAAATGAAGTGTCATTTGTTGGGGATTTTGAGCGGACAATTAAAAAATTTAGACTTTGACCCTGCCCCCCCAATCCCCCATTTTTGGTGATTGAGGGGCTAAGTTCCTCAATGTTACTGCAAAAAATAATCATAGGTCATTATATAACTACCCCCCCAAAGGATATTGGTTTGTTTAATTCAACGTTCAAAAGTTAGAAGGGGGGGGTGGTACTTTTGGGACTCCCGGTATATATATACCGTAATATGTTATAAGGCATTCACCAACAGGGTTGTCACCACACTTCTGTAGGCGGATACTACTCATCTTTTTCAAACAATAAATGGCATGTAAAAATAGGTTGTGAAATGTTTTCATTTAGCTGCTAGTCGCCATTATGTATTCTTTATAACAAAAATTATTATCTCTAAATCTAGTAAAACTAAAAAAAAACAAATTTTGCATATAGGTCTGAATACTGTAGAATAAGAGGAATTTTTGTAAAATAATTGTTTTTCTGTTATTTTTCTCGTTAAATGTTAACAAAATAGCATATTTTAGTCTAAAAGTCTAATAACTAAAAAAAAATCATGTACAGTTATAAACAACTTTTACAGGACACCAACTATTTGCTTTGGATAATTTTCATTTAAAATTCCGACAGTACTTGTTTTAAAAACAAAATCCCACTCAAACACATAAGTGAGCTTGATCACTTTAAAATATACAACAAGCCAGGGAGTGCCAAACATGTCCGACAGTTGAGAAGGTCATCAGTTGTTTGTAAAACATTAAAATGATATTTAAAAACATTACAAGTGTATAAAATCATTGTATATTAAATTTCTTAGTATTGATAATAAATATATAAACTTTTGGTTTACATTTTGTTATTGGTTCATTAAATTATTTAATTGATACTAAAATTTTGAACCAATGAAATAAAAAACTCGTGTTTGCAATCTCTAAATCTCGTCATAATATCTGTTTAAACTGGCTGATGAAGATATTTAAACCATTTGTAATTACTATCTCCATTCTTCCAATAGCTATTAGTTTTAGTTCTGGGTCGTTGACTAGAATCTATAGCAATTATTGTGTCCAATTGTATCCAATAATTTATATAATTGCAACATTATATATAAAAAATATTTTATATTTCAATTAGACTGGCTTGCTTCGGGTTTGGTATTTGTTTTAATATTTAATTCAAATTTTTATTAATTTCATTAACCAAAAAAATGTTTAAAACCTGTTTAAGTTACTGTGTTCTATTTATATTTCACAAATGGGATTTCCACTATCAATACAAATTAATTATAGAGCTTTAAAATAAACTGTGTTAAAGAAATGTTAACAAAAGATAAGACAAGCAACAGTATTATGAGAAAACTTATATGATTTAATATAAGAACATGCAGAGGGGGAGAATATTATATAATTTATTGGATGTGATTGATGGTTATGTTGTTGTATATGGGGGCTCTCTATTTGAGTAACAATGATAATATTCATATATTATTTATTACTCGTATTAATGGAAAATATATAAGTATGATTTTGTGTAATCGTGTTACAGTATTCAAATAGAATTTTAGCTATTTCAGTTGTGTAATTAAATTAATTAAAATTACAGCAGAAAGTAAATTATGTGTTTAAGCTGTTCTATTTTCTTATTGTTCTTTAAAAATGAATTAATTAGATGGTCACATAACCTCCAGATTTTGTTATGTGACAACGTAAACATCTTATGGTGAGTGAACTTACATGGGTTTAACTACATATTCTAAGATTAAGATACAATTTATTGTAAATCAAATGGTTTCTATTATGAAATATATAATCTAAATATGTTTTTGATTTAAAAGCCTGAAATTTGTTATTTTATAAATTATTTCATTATACAACTATTTTTTGGAATAAAGAATTATTAAAATTGCTAAAGGCTTTAAAAATTTTTATTAACCCAAACAAATCTTTTGTGGGAAACTAAAGATGCAATCAGTGAAAAAGTCACTACAAAACAAACATTTTGGGTCGAAACAGACTTTAGCTTTTTGTTAAAAAGTTTAGAAGTACCAGAATGGAAACTTTTAGAAACCTAAAGAGAAACATTCAATATTGTGATCACCTATTGTTACTGATATATGGACCGATATCAACTATTTATCGCTGGTATTCCTTTTGTTCACAAGCTTTCCTCTAATTTGATATCTCAGTTTCCATATTCGCAAGAGCTAGCGTGCAGTATTCATTTGGCTATGATTCAAACAAATAGTTAGTATATAAACATGTTTGAAATGGTTTGTAGAGTAGTATTAATCAAATTTTGTGGTGGTGAATGGGACAAATTAGTTTTGGAGGCTGTTGGACTTATTTTGGGTTTCTAGGTTAAAACAAAGGTCTCCTGGTTTTTAATTAACTGTATTATTACCTCAGAGTTCTGATTTATTTGTAAATTGATTGCTTTATGTTTTAAAACTACATTGTGTTGCGTTTATTTGTTTTGTTGTACTTTTGCATTTAGAAGTAAAAGTAAATGTATGAAGAAATTGTTGTTTAAAACCTGAATATAAAATATTCATGCACAATACAGTTGAGTAACCCTTTAATATACTCTAGTACAACTAGAGAGTACATTAAACAACTAGTTCAACAATTAATTACAAAATGTAGGTTGGAGTTTCCCACTCAGGAAAAAATAAGTAAGGGGGGGGATTTGTCTGTATTCTGATTTTATTAAATATTTATACTAAGGATGTAAGATTAATCTAATATGAGTTAAAAATCTAAATATGTTGTGAAAATAAACACAAAATCTCTTTTGAAAACTGTTTTTTTTTTAAAATTTGTTGTTCTTAGACCAAAATGGAGGGAGTTTATTACTTTCTACGATTTATGCCGGGTTCTAGCTGATTATTTTAAACTATTCTGGTCAGCCATTGGGCTGTATTACAGATATACTGGAGGGGGAAGCCAGTCATCCACTGAGGTAAGGATAGGCATGAGACTATTTTACTGTTGAAAAATTGGGAGATGTGTTTTAATTTTAAGAAATTTAAATTTTACGTTGTTTGAGTTTTATATGAACTGTATTTAAAGAATACATTATTATAAGAGTTTTAGTACGAATCAGAAATATTTAATGTCCATTGTTTGAAATATTGGGTATTTGAGTGACAAGAGTGTTGAAATTACCAATCTAAAAAGTGCTAGTTATTAATGTAATTTTACTAATAAATTTTGAAGCTCCTACAAGAGATTTAGTACAATAGGAGCAAGTAAAAAATTTAATTTTATTTTAAATTTCAATCAGTACGTGTTTCTGTTTATTGTGTTCATTTATGAGCAGTGTTTGATTAGTTCTTGGGAGCAATCAATATTTACTTTTGTAATTTTTTCAATACAAAGAGATCATAGTATTTATTAATTTCAATGCAACAGTTTGACTGGACTTTAGAAATCAAAATAATGCGTTAAATTATAAAAATTTTTAAATAACTATAATATTATTTAAAATTAATAATTAAAAAATTTATTTTAAACAAAAACTCGTGCCACATGCATGTTACTGATAAGTTTGCCGTGGTAATACTACATTTGATTTATACCCGAGGGGAATGTCAAGTAATTTTTGACCATCTGAAACTGTGTATTTGACCAAGTATTTTGAAGAGTGACATTACTGAAGGAATTAACATGGATAAATATATGACATATCCATAAACCTATAGTAGATTTGTTTTTCTAAGTTGAAACATAAAACACCCTATGTTATGTCTCTGTTATTAGCCATTTACACATTTTCAAACTATATGCGTCTCTATTTTTAGGTTTTTCCTTTGAAAAAAAAAAGGTTAGCAGCAAACCTTGCAAGATGATGTTGTTTCAAGTTTTGTTTGTTACATATTATAAACAATGGCATATATGTTAATAATGTTTTGGATGAATATTCTTTACTGTGATGTTATTACAGTGCCATACTTCATTTCACCACTCTTTTACCCAATAAATTCACTTTTTCAGATCGACATAATACTTATAAATCTTATTGCCTAAAGCTGCTTTTCAGCAGTTTTAATTTATTATTAACTATAAATTGATTATTATACTTTAAACTTTTCTCAGGAATATCTACTGGGAGATCGAAAATCAAGGTGTACTACCTGTTGCCTTGTCTCTTGGTGGCAAGCCCACATGTCAGGTAATTTCCATCCTTCTAGGGGGTACCAGCTGAGGTCTGTTACTTCAGGGGGTGCTATCTACAAACGTGTAGCCAACATCGCATTGTTAATTGTCAATACCTGTAAAACTGTCCATTTGTTTCTGCCGGTCTTCTTCAAGGTAGCATCAATTGTCTGTGTATGGAAGGTATGCACACAAATTTTAATTTTACACAAAAAATACAAGGGTCAATAAGTAGTAACGAGACAAATTTCTAACTGCCACAAAATACGGCTCGAACTGAATTGATACAGTATGATAATTCTCAGTACATAAAAACTGGCAACCTTGCAAATGGACATCTATATCAGCTATTACAATTAAATATTTTTGTAAACATGAGCCTCAAATCTTTACTCAGTTAACCAAATGGTGAGTGAGTCTTGCCTTGAGTTAATTGCACACTTAGAAAGAGCAAACATGCACCGCGTATCGATCAGGATTTTTAGGCCAGGGATAGATGAGAAAGAAAAGGTTGTTAAAATTATCACGAAAAGGATTTGGGCTGATAAAAGATAAAGTGTACAGAGGGACAGTTGTTCGAGTCTACATCTAACATCTTTACAAATGGGTAGAGAACAAAGGTTTCAAATGTGATCTGTTACAAATGTTGCTGAATTGAACAAACGCGGGAGACGACCAGTCTTAAGTTGGGACTTTCCTCTTCTTGCATCTTCGGTTGGGACGCGTTAAATTCAAGACATTAGGCGTATTACTGTTGAAGTGATAAATGTAAAAAATAAATTAAAGTGTTTGGAACTGTCTATTAAAATTATTAACAACGAGAGCTGCCAGTACAAAGGAGGGGGGAAAACCTGTGTGGAGATGAGTGCCCAGACAACTCCACGAACGTTCATATAAAGAAACCCGGGCTTCAAATCAGTCAACAATTGGAAAATATTGATATTGAAACTGAAGAAGGTTTTGAAATTCTCCCCACTCTCCAAAAAAATTCAAGGGAAGGCAATGAATTTTGCTTCATCAAACAATGCACATTCAAATATGGAACAGCTGACAAACATGGGAAACATTCTACCTGAAAAAACTTAGGTGGATCCTTCCACATCACCTCCCCTTCAGCCCTGACTCTCACCCATTCAGAATTTCTATCTTGTTTGGGACTTCATTAAAGAGAGTCTACGGAGGAAACATTTTTCACAAATCCAATTGAAGAGGTCAAAAACCAGCGTACCAAAGATCTTCAAGATGTCAAACCAAAGAAATTTTTATGCCAAGGGGGGTTTACAGATTAACAAGAAAAAAATGGGACAAATTTTATAAGTGTTGGCTTGAGACTATGCTGGAAAAAAAGTAAACCCAAAGTTACTAATTGAAAGCAGAAACCGTTTTTCGAGCAGTATAAATTTGTCTCGTTACTTACTATGAATGGACCCTTCGTAGGACTCTTATGAAAAAAAAAAATTTCATAATTAATCTAGCTCAAGCAAATAATGTTACTCTATATATGTAATCTTTAATTTTAATTGGATTCAATGCGGTATTTTTTTACCAATACAATAAAATGGTTTAAGTAATTCTATAAAAATCACAAACAGTTGCATTTTATTTTATTCTTTTAAACATTTTCATTATCTTTAATTTATTATAAAACTACTTGGAATAAGGAAATGTATCATTTTCTGTCTTTAAAATAATCACTATCTCCTGGATGATGTGTTCATTAACAGTTATCTGGGAGTTTGAGGTTTCGGGGCGACAATCTACGTTGTGCTAGCCTCTACTCGGCCTTCCTTGTACAGAGTGTCCTCTTCATTGGCCAGTGGTCCTGATACGCCCCCTGCCCTGGCCCTTAGAGACACTCTCTGGCCTATCTAACACACTTGGTCTTATACTTGTTTGTTGGTTTCTGTCTGCACTTTCTATTCTACTGTTGGCAGGGAACATTCAAGGCAGTCGATCATGACCGCGGATTGTTCTTCCAGGTTCCTCTAATAAGTGAATAAAAAGATAGTTGTTAATTACCTTTTTAAGCCCAGTCAAAAAAATGATTCTAGAAGGAAAGTTTATACAAAAGGAAAGGAACCAAACTATGGGGACGTTGTTTGCAAGGTGCCTGGTAAGTTATAAACATAATTTCTAAAAGGGTCCTCAACCCTAAGGGTGGCCCAATAAAAGAGAGGGAGGGGATCAAAAGTCCCTTTCTTCAAGGTTTTTATTACCTATATCTAAAGTAGGAGTTGGTTACATTTACTCTAATTTTCATCTCATTCGGAAACCTTTCAGATATATAAAGGAACAATTTTTGATTTTAACAATCACCCATTCATCTCCATTTTTCCCTTCTTTTCTTTCCGCAATCCCAATCCCAATCTCACCCATCTTCGGTTCATGACCTGGAAAGTTTAAAGTACTATCATGTACTCAGGGAGTTGAAAAAGTGTTATAAAAAATAAATTTTTACCTAAGTTGCTCCCTGTTCCTAACCAATAAACTGCTCTTTCCAAATCTGATAACTCTGTAAACTTTTGATTAAATTTATAAAAAACAAAGTCATATTGAAGTAAATTTAATTCTCTACAGCTTCCCCATTCTGAAAAGTGTTTCTTGTGGAAGGAAGACATAAGGCATCTGGAGACAGAAAGTTTTTGTACCAAAAAAAATGGTCGTTGCCATAAGGATATTTTTTGACAAAATTACTCATTTACAAGAGCATTATATGTTCTATTAAAAGGTAACAAGGTATATAAAAAAACTGTATTAAGAAACTAAAAGATGTAGGAAACATTTTGACATCTGGAGCTCTTTATTTTTTTTATTATTGCGTAAACGTTTTGTAGGAAAAATCCGACTGAGCGTTATATACTGACCGGTATGGACCGCAAGAACGCCAAATAAAAAACCATATAAAAAAAAAGAGGGAACCTTTGATCCTCACTGCTTCCTTTCTTGCGGGCCACCCGCCAGAGGTTAAAGAACTTTTAGTAATCTCTTTTCCATTTTTAACAAAAATCAAAAATAAAGTAAAAACATATTTAATTTTAAATTGAATTCTAGCTAATGTTTACACATTCTTATATAAATTTATTAATCTGACTTGTTTCTGAAATTGTACAGAAAGTAAGGTTTTGTATAGGAAGTAATTTTGTCTCAGTTTTAAAAAATACATTAAGGAAGTACATTTATATATGAATGCCTAGCAACAACCCCTAAGACATCTGGGTTCGGGAGTTTCGGTTTTTAAAACAAGAGTAAAGGCAAACATGTTTCTTGTTAAATTTTTTATTTTTCTTGGAAATTGTATAGATATATATATATATATATATAGTATTTGATTTATTTATTTGATTTATTCTGGATGATGAATTTCTTTTAACAATTTTTGAACATGTAACATTGTACAAAATAAATACATACATCAAAAGTGTTTAAAATGGGGTTTTAATTATTTTATATATATATACAGGGTTGTATATTATGTCTGGGAAACACCCAAAATATATCGTTTAATCAATTTTAAATATAAATTTGAAAACCTCTTACAATCGTGATATTGATAGTGGATTGGGCATCTAACTTTTTGGAACAATGTTTTGTTATGTCTCACAACCAACGGGGGACGTTTCATGCCCGAGGGTTATCTGTTGAATGATTCTTAAATGGAAGGCCTGATTACCTTGTTGGATAAACATAATTTTAAAGGTAATTAGCTTACTGAATTGGAAATGTCAACAAAACCCGCATCTTCAAAAGGGGGGAATTTATTCTTCTATCAGAAAATAGAGCAAAACAAACATTTTTTAGTATTGAAAATTTACATGATGTTCAACTAATGTTAAATTTTAACCATGGTTCCTTGCCTCACAAAATGTGTTACACTTAATTTTTTAGCATTTTTTTAAAATGGTTCAATTATAAATAAAATAAACAGATTTATTTTTAAGCTGGTTTCCATTAGTACAAATTTAACCAGTTTTTATTCACAATGAATTAATAAACCTTATGAGTCACTTTCTCTGATTACTTATGAATTCTGTAATTGGTGTTTTCCAGTCAAGCAGGAAGGTTTAAAGAGGACAAAGGTTCACTTAGCCTCATAGAGAAACATTATTGTGTTATTAATCATCTGGTTCTTACAGGTTTCAAGTTTGTTGAGCATGGAGCTTTCCACTAGGACAGGTCTAAGCTTTGGGAAATTACAAATGGACAAAAGGTCAATATCATTTCCTGTCGAGTTTAATCAGTGTCTCTGAAAGCATTGCCTGTCAACAAGTTAATCTAAATTACAGTTAGGTTACAAGTTTTTTATTTGGCCAATTATTTTAATGGAAATTGTCTGACAAGAGGAAACGAAATTACCTCTGTTGATGATGAGAGGATATGGCGAATCTGTTCAACAAAGATCTTATCGGGGGGAAGTTTGTAATGTTGTTTAATGACAACTTTCCCAGAAGAAAGGAATCCCATAAGTGTTTCAAACAATATCAAAAAAACTATTGGAGCGTTTTGTGAAATGAAAATGTGAAATGAAATGAAAATGAAAAATGAAAAATGACTTTATTTACAGAGGCGATAGTTAGGGACTTTAAAAGATCCTCCTCATTACCACTTTCAACCCTCCAAAAACAAAAACAAACACAAAGTAAAATATAATCATTACCTGATAACACACATCATCATACATTACATTGTAAGTTGACACGTAAAACTAAATCACTTTTAATTAGTTACTTACATATTGGATTATAACATAATATTGTATATATATTATTCCAATTATAAATTAAACAATAAACCATGTCGATTAAACTCTAACAAAAAATCTCTTTAATGCAACATGCAACTAATAAAAACTATTCCTATCCTAACAGCTTTCATACCCCATCCACGCAACTTACATACTGTTACCCCAAGTGTTGACCAACAACGAGACCAACTCAACCGTCACTCCCGCCTGAGCCCGCAGCACAGAACAGGCCCTAAACTCCAGCCCCACAAGGCGGATCGCTCTTGTCAAATAACTTCTGATGTTGTCTGGGGAGATGTCGTTTCCACTCAATATCGACATTGCGGAAACAGTGAAAGATTTATGTTATATAAGGCTGCTTCCTGATGGAATTAGACTAGATATTGATAATAATAAGATGCACCACCCTACGAGTTCTACGGTGTCACTAATATCAGACATAAAAAACGAAGAACTTTGGGGCCTAGGATTAACCTTGGGACAGAACCATTGTGGGATTAAATATTATGTGCGTTGCAACAGGACTATAGTACATGAAGATTCTCCTAAGGTTCTATTGGATTTTTTTAGATAGGGATTAATTTGACTCAAAAATAAGGAGTATACGTGTATTCATCACGTCGTAAGTTGAATAATGAAACCGAATTACAATAATTCTGTTGCGACGCTCGAATTTTATTAGTAAAGGTCAAACAGTCATATGTCATTGATCCACCCACGGTCACAGTAATTGAAGTGAAGGTAAAAACTAGAGTGAGTTTCACCAACATCACTCTAACATCCAACGGCAAGTTACTGTGACAAATCGCTTGAGGCCATTTTGTATACAGGCAAAAACCTATTACACCATTAGTGACACCTGATCAGCCCATCCCAGGCTTTTGTTGATTAGTTATTCCCAGGTTTTTTTTACTTTTTCATTTGTAAACTATTTCTTTTGTTGTTCAGTATCAGTTCTTGGGAGACAGTATTAATGTCGATTTTAGTATAATAATGCCTTTGATAGCCTATTAAAATTACAGTTAGTCCTTGGTTTCATTAAGTTTCAGTCCATGTCTGCAAGGTCCAAGGTAAGCTATTGAATCATCATATCAAAGTTTCCATTACTTGATACACAGTGTCCATCTTCATTAGGTGAAAAGTGGCGGTAAATTTGTAAATCGTCAGCGTAAAGATGGAACTTTGAGTGTCGGATACTAGGTAGTTATGTCATTAATGTAGAGGTTTTGTAAAAAGAAGTGGTCCAAGTACAGAACCCTGAGGCACCACCTCGGATGGGAAGGTTTTCCACTCGGAGCACCCCATTGTCAGGTCTTGACACGCTGCTGTCGCTCTCGGGAGAGATAATGACCCCACCCACCTGACCAACCAAACCATCAGGAGGAAAAACCATAACCTCTTCAAAAAAAATTTGATCAGTAAAAGAGGGTTGAAACCACGCAGTCGAAGGCCTTGGAAAATCGAATAGGATGTCCAAAATTGTAGCTTGTCAGCTTGTCCATAGCAAGGTCTTATATCTTTCAGTGATTTTTAAAAGGGCTGTGGCAGTACTGTGGTGAGGGCGAATAACCCAGATTGAAATCACCGACTAAAATATTTCTCACTGTCAATTAAATACGGTGAGAATTGTTGGTGGGACTATTCTTTCTAAAACACTTGGATAGTGCCTCGGCAGTATACTAATAGGTCTTAAATTCAGATGGTAGCTTTTAGGGGAAGAACCACTTATTTAAGGGGACGGATTTGAAGCACGGCTTCCCATATATCTGGAAAAAGTTTGGAGGACATTTAAAGACTTACCTATTAAAATATTGCGAGTAATAACTGGGAGGTGTTTGACTGGCAGAGTGCTCTTAATGAACTTGATTGGAATGTTGTCGGCCCCGACTGCATTTGCTAGACGTCCTCATGACCCGCCCTGAACACCTCAGCCTCAGTCACCGGAGTGAAAGGAAAACTGAATGAAACAGGTCTGTCAAAGCGGAAGAAAGCCTCTTAGCTCTATGACGATAATCACGAGCACGGGACAGGATTCAATGGGGACTGTTAGCAAAAAAGTTATTGATTATATGTTGGGATTTAAATGGGTTTGTTGGTCACCATCAGGTTTGCCCACTTCCACCAGCTGTTTCAGTTTCGTGCCACAGGGTTTTAGTTGATTGTTTCTTGAGAAAGGGAATTGTTAGTAAAATTCTAATTTTAGAATTTCTAATTTGCCTGCTGTGTCTGGATTTCTCAGTTCTTTTATATTAAGCTCCAATCGTGCTTGATTTCTGTTGTTCGCTTACCCTTGCGGGAAAGCGGAGTCTCTCTGTCTTTGAAGATGGGGCGAATAAAAGTCAGTAATCCAGGGAGCAGGCTTTTTTGTTACACGTTTTGAAGGGAACTATTGGAGCATGCTTATCAAACAATTGAAAGAATTAGGGAATTAAATTGAAAAAATCATATTCATTCACAGTCATACAGGGAAAATAGTATTTCATGCCAAGAAAATATTGGAGGTATCGAAAAATCAGAAGGTCAAGATCAATGTTTTTGTAGTTTCTGTATTTAATAAACTTTGCGATTAGGTTTGGGCGGAGAGAGAAGTTTGTAGATGCAAAATATCAAAATCATGTTTTGAAAGTCCAGGGGCAGGCAGTTCGTCCATGCGTGGCGCAATGAGGGTCGGGTTCATTCGACAGCAATTATGGTCCAGCCAGGTGGTTGTCGGGCGAGCGGCAGTTTGTTATGGTGAGTGGGCATGATAAGTGGTTAGTTATAGTCATGTTACAATAGAAAAAAAAACATGTCTGATAGAAAGGTTTGGTGATCGTAAGGGTAAACTGGTCCAAGGTAAATCAGTGTTAAAGTCTCCCATCACAATAACATGACTGCAGCAAGCCAAGAGGTTAAGAAGTTCATGTTCGAATTCAGCAAGATAGCCAAGGTTAGGAGCTCTGTAACAGACGGCAACTAAGATGTGTGATCTGTTAACACAGACATCTAGAAACATATATTCTGGGCGTTCCAGCTCTGGATGTGTCGGATGATAGAAGGATAGAAGCAGGAAGGTGAGACTTGACATAAACGGCGACACCTCCGCCACCCTTATGTAGACGGTCATTCCTGAACAAGGAGTATCCCGTCAACTCAACAGCCCTTGTCACTCAAAGAAGGTTTGAGCCAAGTCTCAGAAACTAGAATTAAATCTAACTGTGAAGAGCGAAATATAGTTCTGAATTCGTCAATATGACAAAAAAGCGATTGAGCATTAACGTGAGCTGCCTTTAGAAAATTATCGTAGGGAGAAAGTGTTCGGCAGATAATTTGTGAGAGAGGGAGAGCGCTATCGCCCGGGGCGGGACCATCAGCCGGGGACCCCAGCCCGACAGCGCGGGCAGCGAGCGGCAGGCGACACCGACAGACACGAAATTGTGGGTAACCCTAGCATACAACATACATTCTCACATACATCCGTAAAACATTGTAAATTTACACAAGATTGCACACTTAAACTTACGGCTAATCATGACACTGACAAGGTATCGGCAAGATACTTACTTGAATAACGTATTAAATTTTGAAACAAATATGCAATATGTAAACATAAAAATTTATTTCTACTTATACTAAAAAAAAAACTAAATAATAATAATCAGAACTGTAAAATATTTGAAGAAGAATATACACATACCTACTCACATATACATAAATACACATATACATAAACACACATACGTACATGTGCACCTAAAACTACTGATTGATATATTTATTGTATATGGAACTTTTTACAATACTGTATGTAGTAAAAAGAAATTATGGAAACACTTGTTTTCAAAAGAAACATGAAATGTAAAATTATTTGCTAAAAAAAGTAATAATAATAAATAATTGTTATACAACACTATGCTGTGTTTTATATGAAACTAAAAATATATATATTTGAGCTTACAACAAAATAAATTAAATCATTGCTAAATTGGTAATTGCAATATAAAAACTGCATATTTAAGTAAATAAACATAAATAATATACATTTTATATTATAAAGTGTTATGAATTGACAAAATAGGTGTATTACTATACTGTAGCTTGAATAAAATACTTGAGTGTGGAATTTGTTTAAAGTAAGATAAAATTAGAAACTTTAGATTTAAATTGTAGCGCAAGCATTATTAGTGAAAAATTTATATTTACAATTAAAGAACCTGAATTTAAGGCATTTAAAATTAAAAAATAAAGATATATAAATATTTATGTACTATCTATGCTTTGTGAAAAATAATAAACTGGAAAAAAGAAAATAGTAATTTAGCATTTGTAACTAAAACTAAAACTTTATTGCCAAATTATAAATAAAGCGGAAAAAGAAATAAAACTTACAACTAGTTAACGTTGGCGAGACGCTGCGCCGAGGTCAGGTCTGCCAATCTTGTCGCCGCGCCTTTGTTGCCGTGTCGGTCGACCCACAAAACTCTCCCGTCCAGGGTCCAAGTACACCTCGGTCCATGTTGTGTGACTGCTGCCCTGTAGACCTCCATCCTGCGCGGCAGTCAGGTCTTCTCGGATGGAGATACCGGACCCTTTAAGGTTCTTCTTGGCCGAGAATGCTCGTTGACGCTGACGATAGCTGGTGAACCGCACTATGATAGGACGGTGCCGTTTCACTCCGTCAGCCGCTGGACGGGGTTGCTGACGACGCGGTGGCTTCTACTAATGGACTCCGGTGGGCAGCTCCAACCCCCAACTTGTCCCGACACAACTCCTCCACCAACTTGTCCGTGTCCTCACCAACAGTCTCCTCGATTCCGAAAATCCGCAGGTATTGCAGGATTCCGAAATGACAGGGAGTGTACGTAATCGGCCAAAGTCGGGTAGGATACAATCTGCAACAGATGAAGAACATGCACTAGATGTTTTGCAAACATTTATTGAAGACCCACATACATCGCTCACAAAGCTGCACAGCAACATGATATGCACCCTATGTCTGTGAGTAAGATTTTGAAAATTAATAAATACAAACCATTTAAAGTTCATTTAGTCCAACAGTTAAGTGAGGATGATTACGACAGAAGAGTTGAGTTTTGTGAACTTGTGATGCGCAAATGTGATGACAATAGAGATTTTCTGACCAACATACTATTTTCTGATGAGGCAACTTTTTTCCTAAATGGCAATGTTAACAGGCACAATTGCCGTTACTGGGCTAGTGAAAACCCACATTGGATTACTGAGTCCCATTCACAGCAACCACAAAAAACTGAACGTATGGTGTGGAATTTTAGGTAACAAAATTGTTGGACCCTTTTTCATCAATGGAAATTTAAATGCCGAACTTTACTACAATATGCTCCAAAATGAAATAATCCCAGCTATTCAAATTGCATCAGGAGAATACTTTGATAATGTATGGTTTCAGCAGGATGGTGCTCCACCCCATTATGGGAGACAGGTAAGAGAGTATTTGGATTTAAGGTTTCCTCATAAATGGATTGGCCGAAAGAGGGAGAAATCGAATGGCCTCCAAGATCTCCGGATTTGTCACCAATCGATTATTTCCTATGGGGTCATTTAAAATCCAATGTTTATAGAAGAAAAGCCTCATAATTTGGAAAGACCTAAGAAACAGGATTATAGAGGAGATTGCTTTGATAACTGAAGAAAATGTTAGGCAACTCTGTCGAATCATTTTACACAAGATTGGCTCATTGTCAAACCGTAGAAGGAACACAGTTCGAACAATTGCTTTGGACACCAAATGCAGGTAAAACGTTTGTTGTAAGACTTTTCTAACAGCATACATTATTTTTTATTTGTAATAAGAAATCAATAACATAAGTATTTTCCATAATTGTACTACTGTAAATAAAAACTGGCAAATTTGTGCTAATAGAACCAGCTTAAAATGAAATTTTTGTTTTATTTAATTGAACATTTAAAAAAATGCTAAAAAATTAGTGTGTAACACATTTTGTGGCAAGAACCATGTTAAAATTACATTGTTGAACATCAGTAAATTTTCAATACTAAAAATGCTCTATTTTCTGATAGAATAATTCCCTTGAGATGCGGTTTGTGGCATTCAATTCAGTAAGCTATTACCTTTAAAATTATGTATCACAAGGTATAGGCTTCCATTAAGAATATTCACCGATACCCTCGGCAGGACGTCCCCCGTTGGTGTGACATAACAAAACATTGTTCCAAAAAGTAGACAGATGCCCAACCTCCTATCACGATTGTAAAGAGGTTTCAAATTTATATTTAAATTATTAAAGGATATATTTGGGTGTTTCCAGACATAATATACACCCTGTATATATATAATAACTTTATTTATAGATTTTTCCTTACTCTCTTACAAACTCAGCTATTTGATACATAACTAAAAATCGTTTTTTACTCTAAATACTTTTTGATAATAGGCTATGAAGTACAGAGTGTTCTACTTTCTAAAACAGATGTTACAATTTAACAGTTCTTGTCTAATTATGGCTCTCCTTCTGAGGCCAAAAGTTACTGTAGTGTTAGCAACGTACTAACAATGTAAAAAACTTAAAACTATGTCATTGTTGGTAACAGATTAAGAGAACATTAATGCAATGAGTTCTTGGACGTTTGTTTTGTCTGCCAGCAACAGTTTATTAATGTTCCAAACTCATTGAATGTTACTCTCAATTTCAGGAATGTAAGTAAGCTAATCACAAAGAAAGTCTGTGTCAGTTAATGTTACATATTCAAATTAATTTTGTAATGTTTTTTTACAATAACATTCTTGGGGTCTACCAGGTTTGATGTTTTGTGGAAACAAGGATTGTTTTATATTTCCTAGAAACATTGTTATTTAAGTTTTAATATTGTATGTCTTTTGTGTGTTCCTAACTTTTAAAGTGTATTATGATAAGTTTTAAATTGAATATGTTTTTCAGTTTATTCTGACCAATCTCGCAGTCTTGACAATAATTCTGACAGTATATTTAGAGAAAGGCAGTGTTTCATAAATATTTGGACTGCAAGCAAAAGAATGGCGGTAGATTAAATTTTCTCTAAGTTAAGTTACATATCTACTAGAATAATTATGTTAGTAAGCAAATTTAAAAAACAAGCTTATGAAAACAAAAAAATAGAAGCAAGTCTTTTTAGAAGCAATTACAAATCAATGCGATATAAAGAGCTGTAAAACATTATTTTTAATTTTTCATTACCAAATATTCTTTTCTTTTTTTTATAAGTAAGTTATACTAATTTATTTTATTTGAAGTTTGAACATTAGATAAACTTTAAAAATAATATCTTATAAAAGAAACTAACAATGCGATGACAAAGTGTGGTGGAATAATTCCATCGCTTCCTATTTCTTCTCCTTAAATGTCTTGCCATAACCTGGATCAGAATAACCTTTATTTTAAATTTGTACACTGGTATTTTTGCCTTGTGGTAGTTTTTAATATTGAATGAATGAATATGAAATACCACATATGACACAATTACAGTATTTATACGTAACATGTGTCTATTTATCTTAGTAAATAAAATTTAATTGTTAAATGTGTGTGCTAATCTCAAGAACGGACTCATCAATGACTCAGATCAATTCGACTCATCATTTTTTTGGAAACATTCATTGGAGTACAGGGAAGTTTGACATGAATAAAAGGTTGGGGAAAGTTTCCTGGAACACTTAAGAGTAAGGAAAAAATAATGATTATATTCAAGTTTCAAAATTCAAATTTAACTGTCACTAAAAATGTATTGACCACTAATAATTTATATATGTCTGAAAGATAACAGAATATAAAAAAAACTTGTAAGAACAAAAGGTGTAGGAATATTTATCAGTTTTAATTTGTTATACAAGTAAAAGTTTTGTATGACAAACCCTGTTACTAAGTTCGTAACACTTTTAAACTTTCTTTGATGTTCAGCTGAAGCTTGTGAAAGAGATTAAATTGGAACATTCGTTTACATTTTAATTTTACCAAAAATATTAAGTACCTAGTGCTTGATCAGAAATGTATTGCACAAATACAAAGATAAAGTTAACCTTTATCTTTTATACCAGATTGCATCAGCAGTGAATTAAAAACATCTAATGCATTGGGAATACTTTTGCTCTAGGTTTTTTTTTGGAAATACTATTAAACAGTGTTATAAAACCAATCTCACCGAACAAAACTGTGAACGTTTCCACATAAGGTACTTTGAAAACTGGTTGACTTCTATGACATTGCAATGTAGCAATTTTATAGTGGTTTGAAGGAAAACAGAGGAAATGAACACTAATAAGCTTCAATGAGCCATTCTTTCCCAGTCTAGAGCCCGAAAAATAATAACTACTATAACGCAAAAATATATTATAAAGGATTATTTTGTAATGAAACTTAGTAAGGATTTCCCCTCTATACCAGGAGTAGATGTTTTCGACTGTAGTATGCTTCTTAGGCCTAAGTATGTGTATTTTCTTCATCAGGACAATAAGGCAAGCTCAACTATAGAACAGAAAATATCTTAACCAAAAGAAGATTGCAGAGCCGGAAGTACTCTTTTTAACCGAAGTAGGTTTCTGAGACCTATGTATATGTATAGAAACCTTTTTGATACATAATTTCTTTACCAGGGCAATAAGGCAAACTCAAAGTTGACACTGTAATTTACATTATACCGGAAGTGAGTTTTAAACAGCCTGAAGTAGATATTTTCAATTAATTAAATTTTATAACTTTACGCAGGTTTTTAAATGTGTAAAATGTTATTATAATGTGTTTTAACACTTTCACTGCTGGTGTACACTGAGTAAAACCAACTACTCTTAATCTTGTTCTGCAACGTAAGGTGTCTTCACAATCATCATGTTAAAGAAGACAACAAAAACATCAGAAATAAATGTATTGTTGTAGTTTTAAGCTTAAATATTGAAACCATTACAGAATTTATATTTCTATAAATTCAACATAAAAATTGAGAAATAAAAAGGCACTGTCCTCTTAAGAGGGTTTCAAAGATTTAAAAAAATTTGAAATTTTGTGTGACAGAAGATTTATCACGAATAACATTTTGTGTTTCTAATCAAATACAATAAAACACTAAATGCAGAAGGAAACAGGACATTTCTATACATTTTACCATCGTTCAATGACACAAGTTAGAGTCCTACTTGGTTAAACAGTGAGTGCAGATGGTAGAGTTTAGTCTCTATTAAGTGCATGTTTTAGATTCATATGCTTGGAATAGACACGAACATGGCTGTTGTGGTTCCTGTCTTATGTGTGTAACAACGCTCTCGAATGTTTTTGTTTTACTGTAGATCATAGTCATACATTAATTTAGTCATTTATCTTAAGAAGAGATCAGATTGCAGATCTGGAAAAATTAGTGTTACTGATTATATTCTATCACTGAATGATGGTAAATGTCCGGAAACACCCTGTTTCCTTCACAATTTTTCCATTGTCAAAAAACAAACATCAAACAAAGGACTAATTGCAGTTTCAGCTTGGATCCCACAGAACGGACATACTTGGTGGTCTCTTATTATTGGGGCAACCTTCACATATATGGGTACTTACGCGGTACATCAGTCTCAGGTACAACGTTACCTCACACTGAGAGAATCACAGAACTGCACTGAGAACATTGTACGTCTCTTGGCCAATCACAACTACTGCCTTCTCTCTTAGCATGATATTCGCAAGGACTCTGCATATACTCTAAGTACCAAGGCTGCGATCCTCTCATGTAAGTTGTTCATTAATCTTCTTTTCATTAATAAATTTTACTAGTAGAAATTACATTGATCTTAAGCTGATAGGAAAGGTCTTTGGAATTAAAAAAAATATTAATGTTTAATGCATTATTTGTGACAGTAAGTAGTAATTCAAACACATATTCCATTATCCAAGGAAATATTGATTCAATTAAATTAGTTGTGATAGCAAATATTAAGGACCTTGTAGTCCTAAAAACCAAGTTACTAATCTGGATTGTATAATCAAACAATCTGGATTTTCTTGGATTTATTAGAGGAATTTCTCCTAAAGTCACATTAGTTTGGTTGAAGGTTGAAAAGGGAGGATGTTTAAAAGGGTTACAAATATAAAATGAAAAACTTTTTTCTTAGATATTTTTACTTAAACCCGAACATCCGACGTATAAATAATAAGTTATATTATCATCAGACAAAGGATAAATATACTTAGATTGGCCACTTTCAGTAAAATATTCGGTTTCTTATACTGTTAGCTGACACTTATTTAACACCAATTTAACCTTTCTGGCAGTTATTTTCAAGTGTGTCAAGCTTAGAAAAATATGGACTGAGAAAAAGTAACATTTCGTAATTTTTAACCCTTTTAATAACCTCCCATTTTGACCTCCACAAAAACAAGTGCAGGTGACGACTGATCTCTTTTTTAAGGAGATGAAATTGGCCATGATTAAAGTAGATTAATTGAATCAATCGATGTTAAATTAAACATAACATTCTTTTTCATTGACCATGCTTCGTAAGCTACGGCCATGCTATAAAATTCTTTTGTGTTTTATGGAGAGATATTTTAAACTGGCACAAACTTTAACCAGACTTTTGACAAGATACTTGGGACAGTGATATTTTCTTGTAAAGCAATCATCAAAGTAATACTGAAACTGCATTCTATTGTCTCAATATCTTATTTAAGGGATTTGATAAAAGTTTAAGGAACAGTTTTTATAGAAAAATACCCCACTGAAGCTAGTCTGCCACACCCTTTTGACAAAATGAACATTTAAGATAGTATTAAGTAAGTGACACAAGAAAATTTGTGTGTTAACCGTGGACAGCTCAAACTACTTAGTAATAAACAAAACTAACAACAGAGCAGAGATCTTTGTACTCTCAGGTGACAATGGTGAAAACGACATGTGAGCATTTAAGTAGATGTTTTGAAGATGGTTGTTTCAATATACTGTCTCTATATTGAGCAGTATATAAAACATTCTTTTTAATATATCAAAATTATGCTCAGGATAGTGAAAATTTTGAGCCGCACTATACTTAGCCTGCTTTCAAATTTTTGCAGCATCTCTGTGTGGGGCCAAATCTTCAATTACATTGAATAAACTGAACCTCTACTGATGCTTAACTAAGTTACTTGTTTTATAGACGATAATATTTTAATCCACCGTCCTTAAAAAACATGAACTTGAAAACTTCATTGCAACTTATTGCTGGTCTTCCAGAACTAGTTTATCTGTACACTATATTTAAATTTGTTTTATGTTTCTTTTATCTAAGTCACAATCAAAGCATCTTCCCTGAAAACCATGAATTTTTAGAATTGTTTTAACAATGAAATGGACAATCAACAAGTTTTTGTCAAAATCAGATACAATATTACTGTTCTACATGTTTCATTATATACCGTACCTACTGTACTAAACAAAAGCACCCAGTAAAATAACTTTGATCTGAAACTGCCACAGCCCCAACCAACACAATTTTCAGGGCTATGTGACAAACCAGAGCATGCTTACTATTATAGCTGACACTCTTGTCTACATATGCTAGTCTATACCTCAGTTCAATCATTTCCTTGCATAATAAAAAAAGTAAGGTAACTAATAAATAACTTATGAACAACACCTTGTATTGAAATCTTCAATACAACCCTGGTGAAATTTTAGCCTTGGGGGAAGGGGCTAGCTAGTAACCTGGTTGACTCAGCCTTCTGGCTGAAGCCTATGTTATCTCTGGTTATTAAGAAAAATAACTGTGTAACAAGATTCATTAGACAGTAATTACCATCATGGCAAACTTCTACAAGACTGGAAGCAAGATCAGAAACCAGCTCATACTCAGTTTTTCTAAAAATTCTGAGAGCCACACAAGTACAATACACTCTGTATAATGTATGCAGATCAATCATGTTCTAAATTTTACATTTCTGGGAGCAATAAAATTTATTATAACCTATAATTTATTATAACCAAGTAAATTATAGGTTAAACCGTTTCCAAGCCCTAAGTAACTTAGCTCAAGGAAACCCAGAGGAAGATAAAATTGAAAGGGGCTGGACAAATATAAAGGAAACCCTACAAAGCTGTGCAAAAGATGTGTGTGTAAAGAATGAAAGGAAGAACAAAAAAACCATGGTTTGACGAAGAATGCAAAGAAAAAAGTGGTGCAAAGAAAGGAAGGGAAAGAGACTTGGCTCAACAGGAAACAGGCAAGAGATAGGGAAGAATATAAAAGACGCTCAAGAGAAACGGTAAAAACACTCAGGAGAAAAAAGAGGGAATGGGTGAACAAAATCCTAGAGAGAAAGCGGAACAGGATAGGACGGCAAACAATAGCAGAGACTTTTATCGATCAGTGAGATTTTTCAGGAAGGGATACAGCCCAATGCCATATGGAATCAAAAAACAAATCTGGGGAACTAGTGAATACAGAGCAAAGAAGGGATACAAGTATGGCAAGAGTATTTTAAAGATCTCTTGAATGTAGAAGCATTGGAGGAAGAGGAAGAGGAAACCGAGGAAGTATATCAAAATGTGGAACCAATGGTCCCAGATCCAACACTACAAAACGAAGTAGAAAATGCAATCAAGGAATTAAAAAACAATAAAGCTCCAGGAGAGGATTCAGTATCATCAGAATTGATATTAAAGCAGGAGGGGCAAGACTAGCGAAGGAGATTCACAAATTGATTCAGAATATTTTGGGAAAAAGAAGTGATTCCAAATGAATGGAAGGAAGCGATAGTCATCCCTGTTCATAAGAAAGGTGACAAAAAAGAGTGCAAACCAACTACAGAGGAATTAATTTCTCTCCTAAACTGTACCTACAAAGTGCTATCAAAGATTTTACAAAAAAAGATTAGAGGAGTATACATCCAATATAATAGGTGACCACCAAGCAGGCTTTACTAGAGGTAGATCAACTACCGATCAAATATTCATACTGAAGGAGGCAAATTGCCAAATACCATGAATTCAATAAATCCTTTTCTATGCCTTTTTTATTGATTTCTCCAAAGCATATGACTCGATTAGTAGAAGAAGACTTTGGAAGATTATGGAAAAGTATGGAATACCCAACAAATTAATAAACTTGTCAAAATCATGTATATCAGGATCTAGATGCAAGGTTAAGATAAATGGGGGAAATCTCGGAAAAGTTTGATGTAAGCATAGGGCGTAAGGACAGGGGGATGGATTGTCCCCATTGCTATTTAATTTAGCTTTAGAGGAAGCATTACAAGAAGTAAGACAAAACAGAAGCTGGAATTACAATAGGGGACCAAAATAAATGTTCTTGCATTTGCGGATGATTGTTGCAATTATAGCGAAGAGTAAAGAAGAGCTGAAAGTGCTGGTCGCAAAACTCCTAAACCATACACAAAAAGTTGGTTTAAGCATAAATGAAGAGAAAAACCAAAATAATTGAGTGTGGGAGAACAACCCAAATAAACAATGAAAAATAATATAGAAATAGAAGGGCACAAATTTGAAAAAGTAAACAACTTCACTTATTTGGGAGTAATGCTGACGAATAATAATGAAGAAGACATGGAAATACAACAAAGGATAAATGCAGCAACACAGAAGTTTATCAGCATGCCACAAGCTATTAAGCTCTCAACTACTATCACACAAAACCAAACTCCGTATATATAAAAACCATTATAAGACCAGTTCTGTTATATGGCTCAGAATACTGGGTGTTTAAGTAAAAAAACAGAAAAACGTTTGATAGTATTTGAGAACAAATTATTGAGAAAAGAAAAATCCTATGGGCCAACCCTTGAAGATGGAGAGTGGAGGATAAAACATAATGTAGAGTTGAGGCAACTATATAATGGACCCAGACATAGTGGCCGAGGTTGAGAAGTAGGAGAATGAGATGGGCTGGCCAATTTACTAAGGAAGGAGGACAACTCCTTAGTCAAGAACGTCCTTGTAAACAATCCGGAGGGCAGAAGACCCACCAGGAAGGCCCAAGTTGAGATGGTGACCAGATCAGAAGAGACATAAGAAAACTGGGAAGAAGGGAAGAAGAGGCAATGGATAGAGAGATCTGGAGGCAGTTGTGTTGGCGAGGCAAAGTACCACCTTGGGTACCAAGAGCCACGGCAACAATTCTACTTATGACCTAAAAATGCATATTTTATATGTATAAAATAAAACTCGCCTTCGCCCCAGGCCCCCAAAGTAAACGCTTGCAAATTCGGGGATAAGCGGAATTCGGTGGACTGGTTAAGTCCGGACATTAAGTAAAATGACAAGGGATTTAAAAAATTGACCTTTTTCATAGATTTTTTTCCGGATTCGTAAAAACTTTTGACTTTGAGGGCATTTTGCGGTTAAACCGTTAGAGATACGACAAAAAGTGACTGGACCTTTCTTGTTGGAAATTTTAATTTTGTCTTCAGATCTGATCTACGACCTATGGTTTAGCCAGAAATGAGCTCGGGAGGAAAAGTCTGCACGGGTTCAGCTATCTTGAATTGTTTTAGTATAAACATAATAAAAACCGACCTCAAGGCAGTATTTTAAGTCGAACAGGGGGGTTTAATATCACCAGGAGACTATCTAGTCAAGGCGAGAAATTCCCTGGGTGGGTGATTAATGTTAAGGAGGTTAAGACAAGAGGGGGTTTAATTTCGTCAGGATATTGTCTGGTCATATGAACAAATTCCCCAGGGTGGGGTTAACGTTACCGGGGGATAAGTCTCCAGGGGGTTATCTGGTCATACCAGGATCTTCCCAGGGGGGGGGGGGGTTAAGAGATTTGGCGACTGGTAAAATTCGGACATGAGGTCATGGCAGGAAATTCCCTGGGGGGGTTTAATGTTACCAGGGGGGGTTAACACATCAGGGGGTTGAATGTACAGGAGGTTATCAGGTCATTACCAGGAAATCCCCGGGGGGGGGGGGGGTTAATGACACACTTGGGCCTTTTTTAGAGGGTATTGTGTCTGTGAACATAATAAATATTCCTCTGTCCCTATCTACTATTGACGCTTAGCTAACGCTCAGCCAACTCCCCGAAGTCACTGAAACCTTTTTCTGTAGATCACGTGATTTCCTAAATCCCGTTTAAAAATTTGTTTTGAGTTACGACCAACCGTTTAGGCCGCTATCAAGCCCGGAATGTAAATTTTTTAGGCGAAAATGTCCAATATTTTCACTTAATCGCGTTTTGCGGTCAAACTAAGGGAAATATAGTAAAAAGTCACTGGACCTTTTTTGTAGGTCATCTTATTTCCTAAATAAAACGTTAGTCTTATTTTGACCTCCGACCAATGGTTTCGCCGCTATCGACCCCAAAAAAACAAAAGTTTCGCGTAAAAGTTACAACAAAATTGTACATAATCACGTTTTTCGGCCAAACCAATCGAGATAGGGCAAAAAAGATTACTGGACCTTTTCTGTAGATCGCGCAATTTGCTAATTTGATGGGTCAATCAGATTTGAGCTACGACCAACGGTTCGGCCGCTATCGGGCTTGAAACATTATTTTTATCGAAAAAATCTCTGGAATTTCAAATGTTCGAGCGTTTTGTCGCTTAACCATGGAAAGATAGAGCAAAAAGTCATTAGACCTTTTTTTTGTAGTTCACTTCATTCCTGACGATGAATTTTCCGTCAGATCCGAGCTAGCTCCAACGGTTCGCCCGCTATCGGGCTTACAAAAAAATGCCTGCAGGGGTGAAGAATGCGCGATTTTTTGGGAATTTTTTTTGAGGGGTTGAAAATGAAAAATTCTCACTTTTCGGGGATTTTCCTGGTGGTTACACGTGGAAAAGCTATCTGTGTACCAAATTTCAAGTCTCTAACTCATCTGGAAGTAGGTTAGAATTAGTATACGTGAGTGAGTCAGTCAGTCAGTCAGTTTACACATGCGGTTGTATATATAATTAGACTCGCCTTCGGCTCGCTGGGGGGCTACGCCCCCAGGCCCCCATTTGGGTATTGGCCAAAATTCGGGGATAAGCGGTTAAAGTTACGCTTGCATATTCGGGGATAAGAGGGATTTGGTGATTGTTAAAATTTGGACATGAAAGTCCATGCCAGTAATTCCCTGGGGGGGTTTTATTGTTACCAGAGGTTAAGAAATCAGGGGGTTATCTGGTCATACCAGGAACTTTCTAAGGGTGGGTAAAGAGATTTGGTGGATTGTTTAAAATTCGGACATGAGTTCATGCCAGAAAATTCCCTGGGGGGGGTTTAATGTTACCAGGGGGGGTTAACACATCAGGGGGTTTTAATGTACTCAGGAGGTTATCAGGTCATACCAGGAAATCCCCGGGGGGGGGGGTTAATGTTACCTGGTGGGTTAATGACACACGTGGACCGTTATTTTAGAGGGTGTTGTGTCTCGTTGAACATAATAAAAAAACACTTGTCCCTATCTACTATAGAAACTTCACTAACGCTCGCCACCTCCGAGCTGGAGGGGGGTTTTAGTCACTCGTTAACGATGTAATACAAGGTCAAGGTGGAACAGCATGAAAACGCACTAATTAAAGTTGAAAAATTTAAAACACCTAAAAGTACGGACGAAGAATTTGTCATTTAGAGATTTATCAGGCTTACGGAAAGATAAACGATAGAGAAAGCTGCTGGAATCTTTTTTTTTTAGATCCTATGACATAGCTAGTTACAAAAAATTTTACATTTTTAAGCTTTGGCTAACGGTTCGGCAATATCGAGCCCAGAAGGTAAGTTTTTGAGTTGAAATTTTTCAACCTAATAACGTTTTACGGACTAACCATGGAAGATAGTAGTTTAAAATGCAATGGACCTTTTTTGTAGAACACATTGTTTCGTATTAAAATGCGATTTTATTCTACCCAAACTTCAAAGGTTTCGTTAACACAGAGCCAGAAAACAATATCTCACGTAAAACGTAAAAAATCGATACATTCAAAACGCGTGATGCGGCAAACCAATTGAGGATACGGGCTAAAATTGTTACATGACCTTATTGTAGATCAAGCAATTTGCTAAATCCTATGAAAATTTGTTTAGAGCTACGACCAACCGTTGGCCGCTATCGAGACCCGAAAGGTAAAATTTTTAGGCGAACGAAATATCAAAATATTTTAATGTAATCGCGTTTTGCGGCCGAACCAATGGAGGTTTAGAGCCAAAAAAATCACTGGACCTTTTTTTGTAGTTCACTTCATTCCTAATTATGAATTTTTTCGTCAGATCGAAAGCTACCTCCAACGGTTCGCCGCTATCGGGCTTCAAAGGGGAAGCTGCAAGCGGCAAAACAGGGGTCCGTTCGGAGAATTTTTTTGAGGGGTTCAAAAGTAAAAAAAACTCAACTTTTCAGACTCTTTCCCGGGAGGTTTTGAAGACAAGTGCGACGTGCGTGCAACAATTTCACGTTTCAGACACTTCTAGAAGATATGTTAGAATTAGGATGATTATATGTCAGGTGAGTAGTGAGTGAGTTACACATGCGGCTGCTATATATATTAGGACTCGCATTCGGCTCGCTGGGGGCTACGCCCCCAGGGCCCCCATTTGGGGTTGGCTTAAATTGGGGGGGGATAAGAGTAGTTCGGGTGATAGGTTAAATTTTCAGGACGTGAAGTTTCCTAAATTTTATGTAATCCGTTCTCGAGGGAATATTACGGGTCGTAATAACGCTTCGCTAACGCTCACCAAAAGATGTGTGGTGTTAATATTAATCAATTGATGTGGTGGAAGAGTTAAGTTATGTGTTCGTGAAATTTGGAGACAAAAAGAATTTGGTTTTAACCAAAAGTCCGAGGACGTAAGTATCCTTAGTTTAATTTTCCGGATTCTACCCAAACTTTTGAATTTGAGGGCGTTTTGTGGCTTGACCGTTAGAGATACAGTGTAAAAATTAACTGGACCTTTCTTGTCGGAAATTCTAATTTTATCTTTCGAATTCCGTCGTCAGGATTTAGCTACTACGTCTGGTTTAGCCGGTACGGAAGTGTGGAGAAAGGACTGCACTGGTGGACTATTGTGAATTGTTTAGTGTAAATATAACAAAAAACCCAACCATGAGTCATATTTTTAAGTTGGTTTACGTTGTTTAATTTGCTCAGAGGTTTATCTTGTCATGCCAGGAAATTCCCGGGGGGGTATTATGTTAAGGGGGTTAAGACATCAGGAGGTTAAATTTAGTGGATTTTTCTGGTCACATGAATAATTCCCGGGGGGGGGTTAATTTTACAAGGGGTTAATGAAACCCCGTGGGCCTATTTTAGAGGTGTTGTGTCTTTTACATAATATAAAAAACACTCCTGTCCCTATCTACTATTGAAAAAACTTCACTAACGCTCAGCTAACTCCGACGTGGAGGGTGGGTTTTCGTCACTCGTTAAACGTAGTAAGACAAGGTCAAGCTGGAACCAGCATGAAGCGCACTAATTATAGTTAAAAATTTTAAAACACCTAAAAGTAACGGACAAAAAGGAATTTACCTTTTAGAGCATTTACCAGCGTACGGAAGATAAACGATAGAAGAGGTGCCTGTACTTTTTTTTAGATCCTATGAATAGCTAGTTATAAAAAATTTTACATTTAAGCTAGGGGCTAACGGTTCGGCCAATATCGAGCCAGAAGCTTAAGTCTTTGAGTGAAATTTTCAACCATAATCACGTTGTTTTTAAGGCTTAAAACCATGGAAGATAGAGTAAAAACGTCACTGGACCTTTTTTTAGACACGTTGTTCTCGTATTAAAAATCCGATTTTATTATACCCTAACTTCAAAGTTCCGCTAACACAGAGCCCAGGAAAACAATTATCACACCGTACAAAACGTAAAAAATCTATACTTTAAAACGCGTCTATGCGGCCCAAACCATTGATGATAGGGCAAAATGTTACTGAACCTTTTTTGTAGATCACTCCATTTACTACATCCCTTGATATTTATTTTGAGCTACGACCTACCGAACTTTTGACTTTGGAGGGCCATTTGCGGGTTTTTAATTAAACCGTTTAGAGATACGACAAAAAGTGATGGACCTTTCTTGTCGAAAATTTAATTCTGTCTTTCGATTGTGCCTCAGATTTGCTTCTACGGACCTATGTTTAGCCAGGATATGAGCTCGGGAGAAAGGAAGTCTGCACGGGTTCAGCCTATCTTGAAATTGTTTAGTATATAAAACATAATAAACCGACCTTTAAGGCAGTATTTTAAGTGGAACAGGTGGTTTAATGTCACAGGAGATATCTAGTCAAGGTCGAGAAATTCCGGGTGGGGGGGTGATTAATGTTAAGGGGGTTAGGACATCAGGGGGTTTAAATCGTCAGGGATATTGTCTGGTCATATAAACAAAATTCCCTGGGGGGTTACGTTACCGGGGGATAAGACTCCGGGGGTTATCTGGATCATACCAGGAAACTTACCAGGGGAGGGTAAGGAGATTTGGTGATGGTCAAATACGGACATGAGGTATGCCAGGAAATTCCCTGGAGGGAGGTTTAACTGTTACCAGGGGGGTTAATTACATCAGGGGGTTTAATGTACTCAGGAGGGTTATAGGTGCATACCAGGAAATCCCCGGGGAGGGGGTTAATATTACTGGTGGTTAAATGACCACTTGGGCCTATTTTAGAGGGTGTTGTGTCTGTAGAACATAATAAAATCTTTCTCGTGTCCCTATCTACTATTGACGCTTAACTAAACGCTCAGCCAGTTTCTATTGTGGAGTTGTAATTCACTCGTTAACGTGCAAGCAAGTGCAAACTGAATCTGGAAATGAATTACACAAATATTAGTAAATAATAATTTAAAAAACTCCAAAAATTGCCAATCTACGACAAATATTTAGACTATTTATAGCGTTTTTCAGGCTTATTAAAGGACATACAACAAATAGTTACATTACCTTTTTTGTAGATCCCATCAATTTAGAGCCATAAAAAGTTTTTAGATTTAAGGTAGAACTAACCGTTTGGCCGCTATCGACTCTAGAACAAAGGATTAAAAAGAAATTACGAAATATTTACATTTATTAGCGAACCAAATGGAGATAGAGCCAAATTGTCACTGGACCTTTTTTGTAATCGCATTAATTACTAATTAAATTTGCAAATTTTTATTCTGTGATTAAAATAAAGTAGTTAGGCCGAATATAAAACCCAGAAAACATAAATCTCACGTAAAACTTAGAAAATCAATACTTTAAAGGCGTTATGCGGCCAAACCATGAGGGTTAGGGCAAAAAAAGCTTAAATGACCTTTTTTGTAGATCACGCCATTTACTAAATCCCACTGAAAATTTGTTTTAGCTACGACCAAACCGGTTTAGCTCTATCGAACCGAAGGTAAATTTTTAGGCGAAAATTTCAAAATATTTTAATGTAAGCGCGTTTTGCGGCCGAAACGATGGAGTTAGAGCAAAAAGTCTCAGGACCTTTTTTCTAGTTTCACTTCATTCTCTGACATGAATTTTTCGTCAGATCGAAGCTACCTTCCAACGGGTTCGCACGCTATCGGGCTCCAAAGGGAAAAACGCAAGGGCCAAAAAAGGGGTATGTTCGCGAATTTTTTTGAGGGGTTCAAAAGTAAAAATTTCCGGTTTTTCGACTTTTCCCGGTTGGTTTGAAGGACACAAGTGAACGCGAGCTGTGCAAAATTTCACGTTTCCAGAACTTCTAGAATTATTGTTAGAATTAGTATGATTATATGTCAGTGAGTTTACACATGCGGCTGTATATATATAAGGACTCGCCTTCGGCTCGCTGGGGGCTACGCCCCCAGGCCCCCATTTGGGTGTTGGCTAAATTCGGGGAATAAAGCGTAGTTCGGTGATTTGGTTGAATGAAATTCAGACGTGAAGGGTTTCCAAATTTTAGTATCCGTTCTCGAGAATCTTACGGGTTCGTAATGCTTCGCTAACGCTCACGCCAAAAGATGTGTGGTGTATAATATTAATCAATTGATGTGTGTAGAAGAGTTAGTTTTATGTGTTTGTGAAACTTTGGAGACAAGAAGAATTGGTATTAACCAAAGTCAGAGGACGTATTATACCATAGTTTAATTTTCCGGATTTACCCAAACTTTTGACTTTGAGAGCGTTTTGCGGCTTAACGTTAGAGATACGTGGAAAATTTGACTGACCTTTCTTGTCGGAAATTAAATTTTATCTTTCGATTCCGTCGGGCAGATTTTAGCTGCGACCTTTGGTTTAGTCGGTACACGCTTGGAATAATTTCTGCACTGTGGAAAGAGCGATTTGGTGGATTGGTAAAATTCGGACATGAGGTCATGCAAGGAAATTCCCTGGGGGGATTAATGTTACCGGTGGGGGGTTAACATTTCAGGAGGTTTAATGTACTCAGGAAGTTATCAGGTAATACTAGGAAATCCCCGGGGGGGGGTTAATGTTTACAAGGGGGTTAAGAAGACGTGGGCCTATTTTAGAGGGTGTTTGGTCCTTTGAACATAATAAAAAACACTCTGTCCCATCTACTATGAAACTTCACTAACGCTCAGCCAACTCCTGAGTGGAGGGGGCAGTTTTAGTTCACTCGGTTACGTAGTAATACAAGGGTCAAGCTGGAAACCAGCATGAAGCGCACTAATTATATTTGAAAAATTTTAAAACACTAAAAGTTATGACAGAAGAATTTGTCATTTAGAGCAATTATTCAGGCTTACGGAAGATAAACGATGGAAAGCTGCAGTACCTTTTGTTTAGAGATCCTATGAATAGCTAGTTACAAAAAATTTTACATAAAGCTGAGGGCTAACGGTTCGGCAATATCGAGCCCAGAAGGTAACGTTTTTGACCGTGAAAATTTTTCAACATAACTCACGTTTTACGGCTAAACAATGGAAAGATAGAGTTAAAATATGACTGGAGAACTTTTTTGTAGATACACATTGTTTCCTATTAAAATAATATTTGTAATTTGGCCTAAAAAGTACGGTGATTTAGTCTGCAATAGGAGTCCAGAAAAACAAGAACCTCACGTAAATATGAAAAAATCGATACTTTTTAAAAGCGTAATGCGGCAAACCGTGAGGATAGGGCAAAACGTTACTAAACTTTTTTGTAGATCACGCCAATTTTCCTAACTCCCAATAAAAATTTGTGTTGAGCTACGAACAACCGTTCAGCCGATTATCGAGCCTGAAAGGTGTAAAATTTTTAGGCGAAAATTACAAAATATTTTAATGTATTCGCGTTTGCGGGCCGAACCGATAGGTCGTTTGAGCAAAAAGTCACTGGTCCTTTTTATTTGTAGTTCATTTCATTTGATTATGAATTTTTCGTCAGGATCGAAGCTAGCTTAACGGTTCGCCCGCTATCGGGACTTCTAAAGGAAAGCCTTGCAAGGACAAAACAGGGGTCCCGTTCGGGGAATTTTTTTGAGGGGTTCAAAGTGAAAAAAACTCGGTTTTTCAGGATTTCCGTGACGGGTTTGAGATACCGAGCGTACGTCGGGTGTGCAAAAAATTTTCACGTTTCCAGCACTTCTAGAACTAGTTAGATTTAGTATTACCTATGTGTCAGTCCGTGAGTCCAGTTACACATGGGCTGTATTTATATGGGACTCGCCTTCGGCTCGCTGGGGGGCTACGGCCCCCAGGCCCCCTTTTGGGTGTTTGCCAAATTCGGGGATAAGAGTGGTTTATTTATAGGTTCAAATTCGGACATGAGGTCATACAAGGAATTCCAGGGGGTGGAGTTAACGTTTACCAAGGGTTAAGACATCAGGGTGTTTAATCTGGTTCATACTGGGAACTTCCCAAAGGGGCGTTAAGCGATTTGATGTGATATGGTAAAATTCGGACATGAGGTATGCAGGAAATTCCGGGGGGGGGGTTTAATATTATGGGGGAGGGTTCACACTTCAGGGGGTTTTTTCTATTGTACTCAGGAGGTTATTTGGTCATACAGGAAATCGCGGGGGGGTTAATGTTCGGGGGTTAATGACCCTCAGGCCCCCTTTTGGGGTGTTGTCCAAATCAATCAGGGATAAGCGAGGGAATTCGGAATAGTATTAGACCCTCATTTATTATTGGACATTTTCCAGTTTTCTAATCCAAAGATTTGTGACTCTAAGGCCAATTATTGATGTGGCTTAACCTTTAGAGATAACCGACAAAAAGCGACTGGACCTTTCTGTGGACTGAAATTTAATTTTAAAATTTAATTCGATTGTAGACCTCAAAGATTTGATCTTACGACCTATGGGTTAGTCGGTACATAACGTTTGGGATAAAAGTCTGCACCGGTATCCAAGCTGTTGTGTAACAAACAGATTTTAGTGTAAATAAGAATTAACCCCCCCCCCACCAACTAAACTCAGCCTTTATTCAGATTATTAAGTTGATCAGGGGGTTGGTTTAATTTAATTCAGATCCAGTTCTCAATCAACTCAAGAACTTCCCGGGAGAGGGGGTTTAATGTTCTTTTGTGGGGGTTAACGGAGAACGCGTGGTTACTTTTCTAAGTAAATTTTGGTGTCTAGGCACGAGGAATTATATTTATCAAAATTATAAACGGTTGATCCGGGGGTTTATAAATTAACTTCGGAAATTATCATTTCCCACGCCAGAGTTTTGACAATGAAGTTAATCTTATTCGTAAAAAAAAAAAAAAAAAAAACACTCTGTCCCTTATCTTACTATTGAAGCTTTCCACTAAACGCTCCAGCAAGACTCCACTCCCGATGTGGAGGGGGTTTAGTTAAGTCAACTCGTTAACGTAAGTAATACAAGGTCAATATGGAACCAAGCAATGAAATCGCACTAATATTATATGTTGGCATAATCTTTAAAACACCTGAAAACGTGACGTCCAAATTAATTAGCCCGATTTATAGAGATTTAATCCAAGGCTTTACGGAAAAGATAAACGATAGAAAGCTGCTGGGGGCCTTATTATGTAAGATCCTAATCAATTAGCTTACTTACAAAAAAGTTTTTACATTTAAGCTAAGGGCCAACGGTTTCGCGGCCACTATCGAAAGCACGAAAAGATAAGTTTTATAATTGAAGGTTTTCAATATAATCCACGTTTTTACGGCTAAATCAATGGAAAGTGATAGCAGTAAAGGGTCCACTGGATTCTTTTGTGGTATGATCGCATTTATATTTGTATTAGAATCAAATTTTTTTAATCTAAAGGCTTAGAACTAAGATTTTGTGCCTGAAAATAGAGCCCCAGAAAACAAAATTCTCACGTAAAACGTCAAAAAATCAAAACATTAAAACGCGTTTATGCGGCCCAAAACCGTTGGAGAGAGTAGGGCAAAATGTTACTTAACTTTTTTTGTAGATCACTAGTGATTTCCTAAATCCGGTGGTGAAAATTTGTTTTACGAGACTAACGACACCAAACCGTGTTTACGGGTTGGCAACGAATTCCCGCTATCAAGCCCGGAATGTAAATTTGTAGGCGAAAATTTTACAAATATTTTCATTTCTCTAATCGGCGTTTTGCGAGTCAAACTAATGGAGATATTAGTCAAAAGGGTCACCGAACCATTTTTTGTAGATTCATATTATTTCCTAAAATCTATACCTTTGTTTTATATTTTTTTTTGACCCTCCGACTCATCTTGTTTCGGCCGCTATTCGACCCCCTCGAAAAACAAACAAAGTTTCACCGTAAAAGTTACATAAAAAAATTGAGCACATTAAATCACGTTTTTTCGGCCAAACCAATTGAGGGTAGGGCAAGAAGTTACTGGACCTTTTCTGTAGATAACGCAATTTACTAATTTGATGGTCAATTTGTTTTGAGCTACGACCAACCATTCGGCCGCTATCGGGCCCGAAACTTTATTTTAGGCGAAAAACTCTCTGGAATGTCAAACATTTTAATGTAATCGCGTTTTGTGGCCGAACCACACGAGATAGAGCAAAAAGTCACTGGACCTTTTTTGTAGTTCACTTCATTCCCTGACCATGAAACATTTTTTCGTTCAGATCGAAGCTAGCTCCAACGTTTCGCCCGCTATCGGGCTCACAAAGGAAAATCGCCTGCAAGGGCAGAAAGAAGGGGTATGTTCGCGAATTTTTTTTGAGGGGTTTTCAAAAGTAAAAATTTCCGGTTTTCAGACTTTTCCTCGGGTTTGAAGACACAAGTGACGCGTGTGCAAAATTTCACGTTTCCAGCACTTCTAGAACTATGTTAGAATTTGTTATCTATATGTCAGTCTCAGTGAGTTACACATGCGGCTTGTATAGTATATAAGGACTCGCCTTCGGCTCGCTGGGGGCTACGCCCCCAGGCTCCCCATGATGTACGCTTGCAAATTCGGGGATAAGCGGAATTCGGTAATTGGTTAAGTCCGGACATTAGGTAAAGGACAAGGGATTTCAAAATTGACCTTTTTCATTGATTTTCTTTCTGGATTTGTCCAAACTTTTGACTTTGAGGGTATTTTGCGGTTAAACCGTTAGAGATACGACAAAAAGTGAACTGGACCTTTCTTGTCGGAAATTTAATTTTGTCTTTCGATTATGCCCATCAGATTTGAGTCTACGAGCTCTGGTTTAGGAGGTACAGAGCGTGGTAGGTAAAGTCTGCACCTGTCAAACTATTGTAAATTGTTGAGTGGAAATATAGTAAAAAGCCTACCCTAAGTCAACATTTTTAAATTGTTTAAGGGGTTTTATTTGCTCAGGACTTTATATAGTCATGCCATGAAATTCCCAGGGAGGGGGGTTAACGTTACCGGAGTTTAAGACATCAGGGGGTGATCTTGTCATCCCAGGAACTTCCCAAGGGGGGTGATTAATGAGATTTAGTGATTTGTAAAATTCGGACATGTGGTCATGCCAGGAAATTCCCAGGGGGGTATAATGTTACCGAGGGGGGGGGTTAACACATCAGGGGGTTTAATGTACTCAGGAGGTTATCAGGTAATACTAGGAAATCCCCTCCCGGGGGGGGGGGGGGTTAATGTTTACAAGGGGTTAATGACACACGTGGGCCTATTTTAGAGGGTGTTGTGTCTTTGAACATAATAAAAAAAACACTCTGTCCCTATCTACTATTGAAACTTCACTAACGCTCAGCCAAACTCCCGACGTGGAGGGGGTTTTAGTCACTCGTTTAACGTAGTAACACAAGGTCAAGCTGGAACCAGCATGAAGCGCACTAATTATAGTTGAAAAATGTAAAACACCTAAAAGTAACGACGAAGAATTTGTCATCTAGAGCATTTATCAGGCCTTACGGAAAAAGATAAACGATAGAAAGCTGCTGCTGCACCTTTTTTTAGATCCTATGAATAGCTAGTTACAAAAAATTTTACATTTAAGCTAGGTCTAACGGTTCGGCCAATATCGAGCCCAGAAGGTAAGTTTTTGAGTGAAATTTTCAACATAATCACGTTTTACGGCTAAACCATGGAAGATAGAGTAAAAAGTCACTGGAACTTTTGTGTACATCGCATTATTTTGTATTAAAATCAAATTTTTATTCTGGCCTAGAACTAAGATTTTGTCTGAAATAGAGCCCAGAAAACAAAATCTTGCGTTAAAACTTAAAAAATCGATACTTTATAACGCGTAATGCGGCCAAACCATTGGAGATAGGGCAATAAGTTACATGACCTTTTTTTGTAGATCACGCGATTTACTAAATCCCATTGAAAATTTGTTTTGAGCTACGACCAACCGTTTAGCCGCTATCGAGCCCGAAAGGTAAATTTTTCGCCGAAAATTTCAAAATATTTTAATGTAATCGCGTTTTTGCGGCCAAATCCATTGAGGATATGGCAAAAAAGTCACTGAACCTTTATTGTAGTTCACTTCATTCCTGACCATGAATTTTTCGTCAGATCGAAGCTTAGCTCCAACGGTTTCGCCCGCTATCGGGCTTCAAAGAAAAGCCCTGCAGGGGCAAAAAGGTGTCAGTTCGCTCGAATTTTTTTGAGGGGTTCAAAATCAAAAAAATTCCGGGTTTCAGACTTTTCCCGGTGGTTTGAAGGACTCCAGCTACGTGTGTGCAAAATTTGTGTTTCCAGCACTTCTAGAAGTGGGTTTAGAATTTGTATACCCTATCAGTGAGTGAGTCAGTCAGTTACATATGCGGCTGTATATATATGGGACTCGCCTTCGGCTCGCTGGGGGCTACGCCCCCAGGCCCCCATTTGGGTGTTGGCTAAATTCGGGGATAAGCGTAGTTCGGTGATTTGGTTAAATTCAGACGTGAAGTTTCCAAATTTTATGTATCCGTTCTCGAGAATCTTATGGGTCGTAATGCTTCGCTAACGCTCAGCCAAAAGATGTGTAGTGTATAATATTAATCAATTCGATGTGGTAGAAGAGTTAAGTTATGTGTTCGTGAAAATTTTGGAGGACAAGAAGAATTTGGGTTTTACCAAAGTCAGAGGACGTATGTATTCCATAGTTTAATTTTCCGGATTTACCCAAACTTTTGAATTTGAGGGCCGTTTTGTGGCTTTAACCGTTAGAGATACGTGAAAAAGTAACTGGACCTTTCTTGTCGGAAATTTAATTTTATCTTTCGATTCCGTCGTCAGATTTTAGCTACTACGTCTGGTTTTAGCCGGTACGGAGCTGTGGAGAAAGGACTGCACTGGTGGGGCTATTGTGAATTGTTTAGTGTAAATATAACAAAAACCCAACCCTGAGTCAATATTTTTAAGTTGTTTACGTTGTTTAATTTGCTCAGAGGTTTATTCTTGTCATGCCAGGAAATTTCCCGGGGGGGGATATTAATGTTAAAGGGGGTTAAGACATCAGGAGGTTTTAAATTTAGTCAGGATAATTTTCTGGTCACATGAATAAATTTCCCGGGGGGGGGGGTTAAATTTTACAAGGGGTTAATGACACAACGTGGGGCCTATTTTAGAGGGTGTTGTGTCTTTTAACATAATAAAAAAACACTCTGTCCCTATCTACTATTGAAAACTTCACTAACGCTCAGCTAACTCCCGACGTGGAGGGGGGTTTTCGTCACTCGTTAACGTGAGTAAATACAAGGTCAAGCTGGAACCAGCATGAAGCGCACTAATTATAGTTAAAAATTTAAAACACCTAAAAGTAACGACAAAGAATTTACCTTTTAGAGCATTACCAGGCTTACGGAAAGATAAACGATAGAAAGGTGCTGACTGAAACCTTTTTTTTTAGATCCTATGAATAGCTAGTTATAAAATAATTTTACATTTAAGCTAGGGCTAACGGTTCGGCCACAATATATTCGAGCCCAGACAGTTAAGTCTTTGAGAGTGAAATTTTTCAAACATAATCACGTTTTTACGGCTAAACCATGGAAGAGATAGAGTTAAAAAAGTCACTGGGAACCTTTTTTTAGACACGTTGTTTCGTATTAAAATCCGACTTTTTATTTTCTACCCTAACTTCAAAGGTTCCGGCTAAACACAGAGCCCACAGAGAAAACAATATCTCACGTTAAAACTGTAAAAAATCTATACTTTAAAAACGCGTTATGCGGCACAAAACCATTGATGATAGGGCCAAAATGTTACTGAACTCCTTTTTGTAGATCATCTCACTTTACTAAATCCCATTGAAAAATTTATTTTGAGCTACGAACTACCGAACTTTTGACTTTGAGGGCCATTTTTGCGGTTAAAAACCGTTTCAGAGATACGATCAAAAAGTGACTGGACCCTTTCTTGTCGAAAAATTTAATTCTGTCTTTCGATTGTGCCCCTCAGATTTGATCTACGAGACCTATGGTCTTAGCTCCAGGAAATGAGCTCGGCGAGAGAAAAGTCTGCACGGGTCAGCTAATCTTGAATTGTTTAGTTATACAACATAATATAAATAAAAAACACCGACCTTAAGGCAGTATTTTAAGTGGAACAGGAGGGGTTCTTAATGGTTCACCAGGAGACTATCTAGTCAAGGCGAGGAAAAATTCCGGGTGGGCGGTGATTAATGTTAAGGGGGTTAGACATCAAGGGGGGTTTTAAATGTCAGTCAGATATTGTACCTGGTCATATAAACAAATTCCCAGGGGGGGTTAACGTTAACCGGGGGATAAGACTCCAGGGGGGGTTATTGGTCATACCAGGGAAACTTCCCAGGGGGGGTTATATGATTTGGTTGGGACTGGGTCAAATTCGGACATTGAGGTCATGCAGGAAATTCCCGTGGGGGGTTTTAATGTTAACCAGGGGGGTTAATACATCAGGGGGTTTAATTGTACTCAGGAGGTTTATCAGGTCATTACCAGGAAATCCCCGGGGCGGGGGGTTAATATTTACCGGGGGTTAATGACACACTTGGGGGCCTAATTTTAGAGGGTGTTGTGTCTGTGAACATTAATAAAATCTTTCTCTGTCCCTATCTACTATTGACGCTTAACTAACGCTCAAGCCAGTTTCTAATGTGGAGTTGTATTCACTCGTTAACGTATGTCAAAGCAAGTGCAAACTGAATCGGGGAATGAATTACACAAATATTTGTCACATAATAATTTAAAAACATCCTAAAAATATTGCCAATCTTCCGACTCATAATATTTAGGTATTTATAGCGTTTTTCTGGCTTATTAAAAGGAGACAATACTAAACAAATAGTTACATTACTTTTTATGTAGATCATCTTCCATCAATTTATAGCCATAAAAGTTTTTAGATTTAAGGTAGAACTAACCGTTTGGCAGCTATTCGACTCGACTCTAGAAACAAAAGTTATTAAAAGACGAAATTACGAAATATTTACCATTTATTAGCCGAATCCCAATGGAGATAGAGCAAAAATGTCACTGGACCTTTTTTTGTAGATCGCAATAATTAACTCTAATAAAAATTCAAATTTCTTATTCTGTGATGAAATAAGTAGTTTTGGCCGGAATAAAGAACCCAGAAAAACTAAACTCTCTCACGTAAAACTTAGAAAATCAATTACTTTTAAAACGCGTTATGCGGCCCAAAACCATTGAGGGTAGGCAAAAAAGTTAAATGACCTTTTTTGTTGTAGATCACGCCATTTACTTAAATCCCATTGAAAATTTGTTTTGGAGCTACGACCAACCGTTTAGCCGCTATCGAACCCGAAATGGTAAAATTTTTTAGGCGAAAATTTCAAAATTATTTTAATGTAATCGGGCGTTTTGCGCCGAACGATGGAGTTAGAGCAAAAAGTCACTGGACCTTTTTTTCTAGTTCACTTCAATTCACTGACATGAATTTTTCGTTCAGATCGGGAAGCTAGCTCCAACGGTACGCCCGCTAATCGGGCTCCAAAGGACAACCCTTGCACAGGGCAAAATTGCTAAAAAGGGGTTTATCGTTTCGCGAATTTTTTTGAGGGGTTCAAAAGTAAAAATTTTCCGGTTTTCAGTACTTTTTCCCGGTGGGTTTTTTTGAAGACACAAGTGACGCCGTGTGTGCAAAAAATTTCAACGTTTTCCAGCACTTCTAGAAGCTATGTTTAGAATTTAAGTATGATTATATGTTCAGTGGAGGTAATTACACATGAGGCTGTTGGTATATATATAAGGGACTCGCCTTTCCGGCTCGCTGGGGGGCTACGCCCCCAGGCCCCCATTTGGGTGATGACGCTTGCAAATTCGGGGGATAAGAATGGAAGTCGGTGATAGGTTAAAATTCGGACATGTAGGTAATGCCAGGAAATTCCTGGTGGGGGGGGGGTGGGGGGGTAGCGTTTTACCGGGGGTTAAGATCATCAGGGGTCGTGATCATTGGTCATACCAGGAACTTCCCAAGGGGGGGGGTTAAGAGATTTAGTGATTTGTAAAAATTCGGACATGTGGTCATGCCAGGGAAATTCCAGGGGGGGGTTATAATGTTACCGGGGGGGGGGGGTAAACATATCAGGGGGTTTAATGTACTCAGGACGGTTATCTGGTCATACCAGGAAAATCCCGGGTGGGGGTTAATGTTAACGGGGTGGCTAAATTTGACACACCCCAGGCCCCTTTTTGGGGTGTTGGCCAAATTCGGGGATATAAGCGGGAAAAAATTTCGGAATAGTACCTTTAGACCTATTGAGTTTATTGAATTTTCCGGATTTGTCAATAAGTTTTGACTCTAAGGGTATTTGTGGCTTAACCGTTTAGAGATACGACAAAAAAGTGACTGGACCTTTCTTGTCGGGAAATTTTAATTTTGATCTAATTCGATTATTGATCCTCGGGATTTGAGCTACGATCCTCTGGTTTAGGAGGTACAACGCGTTGGGAGTAAAAGTCTGCACTGGTCAGATGTTTGTGTAAATTGGATTTAGTGTAAAATATATGTAAAAAGCCTACCCTTAGTCAGATTATTAAGTTGTTTAATCAGGGGGTTTAATTTAATCAGGAGTTTATATTAGTCATGCCCAGGAAATTCTTTCAGGGAGGGGGGTAGTTAACGTTCCGGAGTTTAGACATCAGGGGGTGATCTTGTCACCCTGGAATTCCAAGGGGGGTTAAGAGATTTAGTGATTTGGTAAATTCGGACTGTTGGAGTCATTGCCAAGAAATTCACAGGGAGGGGGGGTATCATGTTACCGAGGGGGGAGGTTATAAGAAACCGGGCGTGGTACTTTTCTAGGGAGGTTTAATTGCGTCTGTGTCTACAAGGGAGGTTGTCAGGTACAGTAAATTTTATCAAAAATAAATCCCGGGGGGGGGGGGGATTAATGTTGATCAGGGGGTTTAATGACACACGTCGGGCAACTTATCATTTTCCACGCCAGAGTTTTGACAATGAACTAAATATTTCATAAAATAAAAAGTTTAAAATAACACTCTTGTCCACTATCTACTATTTGAAGCTTCACTAAAGACGAACCTCAGCAAACTTCCCGGATGTTGGAAAGGGGGGTTTTAGTCACTCGTTAAACGTTATAGTGTAACACAAGGGTCAATATGGAACCAGCATGAAGCGCACTAAATTATTGTTGCAAAATTTAAAACACAACCTAAAAGTGACGACAAATAGAATTTCAGCATTCTAGTCATTTAGAAGCATTTATCAGGCTTACGCGAAAGATAAAACGATAAAAAGTGCTGGGGCCCTTTTGTTGTTAGATCCTAATCAATACGCTAGTTACAAAAAAATTTTTACATTTAAGCTTAGAGGACTAACGGTTCGGCCTCTATCGAGCACTAGTTTATACATTGAGAATAGTCGGATGGAGGGGAGTTTTTGAAGTGAAAATTTTCAACAATAATCACGTTCGTCTTACGGCTAAATCATGGAAGATTACGAGTATACAAAGGTCACTGGAATCCTTTTGTGTAGCATGCATTATTTTGTATTAAAATCAAATTTTTAATCTTGGCCTTAGAACTATGATTTTGTCTGAAATAGAGCCAGAAAAACAAGAATCTTGCGTAATAAACTTAAAATTAATCTGATACTTTAAAACCGGCGTTTTATGGCGGCCAAACCCATTGGTGGATTAGCGGCAAAATGTTACATGATACTATTTTTGTAGATCACGTGATTTCCTAAATCCCAACGAAAAGAAAATTTGTTTTGAGCTACGAGCCAACCGTTTTAGCGCTATCGAAGACCGGAATGGTAAATTTTTTTAGGCGAAAAAATTCAAAATATTTTCACTGTAATCGCGTTTTGCGGTCCAAAACTAATATGAGGAGTTATAGCAAAAAGGTCACACTTGAACCTTTTTTTGTAGATCATATGATTTCCTAAATCTAACCTTTGTTTTTGGTTGGTTTTTATTTTTGACCTCCGACAACTTTGTTTCGCCGCACTATCGCCCCCATAAAACAAAAAAAGTTTTTCACGTGAAAATTACAAAATATTGCACATAATCACCGTGTTTTTCGGCCAAAACCCAATGGAGATTAGGGCAAAAAAAGTCACTAGACCTTTTCTGTATGGAGATCGCGCAATTTGCCTAATTTGATGGGGTCAATCAGATTCGTAGCTACGACTACAACGGTTCGGGCCGCTATTCGGGAACGATACATTTATTTTTATCGAAAAATTCTCTGGACTGTCAAATATTTCGATGCGTTTTGTGGCTTAATCCATGGAAGAGTTTGTAGGAGCAAAAAGTCACAGGACCTTTCTGGGTAGTTCACTTCATTCCCTGAATAACGAGAGGGGGTTTTTTCAGTCAATATCCCGAAGCTAGCTTAAACCGGTTCGCCCGCTATCGGGCTTACAAAGAAGATGCTGCAGGGGTGAAGAATGCGCGATTTTTGGAGGACTTTTTTTGAGGGGGTTTTAAAAGTAAAAAATTTCCCAGGGTTTTCGGACTTTTTCCTCGGGTTATATTGTGAAAGGTACCGGCGTGCCAAATTTCAAGTTTCCCTGCACTTCTTGAACTATGTTTAGAATTTGTATCTATATGTCAGTCAGTCAGTTCACACATGCGGCTGTATAGTATTATTAGACTCGCCTTCGGGTCGCTGGGGGCTACGCCCCAGGCCCCATTTGGGTGTTGGCTAAATTCGGGGATAATGCGTAGTTCGGTGATTGGTTAAATTTCAGACGTTGATGTTTCAAATTTTTTTACCTTTTTCAGAAAAATTTTTCTAATTTGAAAGTGCCAAAAATTTTTTATTTAAAATTTATTTTGGTAAAAGTTAAATTGGCAAAAAGGGACGAAAATTTTTGGGTTTTTAAAAATAAGGCTTGTTAACCAAAATTTAATTTTGGATTTTCCCCCTTTTGATTTAAAGGCGTTTTGTGGCTTCCGTTAGAGATGTGAAAAAATAAAAAATACCCGTCAAATTTTTTAAATTTTTAATTTTATTTGCTCAGACTTTAGCTGGCCTTTTTTCCAGGGGAGGGGGAAAAGTCCGGATTACATCGTGAATTTTTTGTCAAACAAATTCCCGACCTTAAGAATTTTAATTTTAAAATTGGAAATTTATCAGGGGGAATTTCAGTGGGGGAAATTCCCTGGGGGGGTTAAAACATCAGGGGTTTTAAATTCAGGAGGTATCTTGGTCATCACCAGGAATTCCCGGGGGGGTAGTTACCGGGGGTTAATTCCGGGGGTATTTGAGTGTTTCGGAACAATAAAAATCTGTCCCATCTCATTGAGTTCATGCCGGGAAATTCCCGAAAGTGGAGGGGGTTTTATCACTCGTTAACGTAGTAAACAAGGTCAACTGGGAACCAGAGAATCGCACTAAAATTTTAGTTCAAATTTAAAACCCCAAAATTACAAAAAAAGAATTTGCTTTAAGCATTAACCCGGGTTACGAAAGATAAACGAAAAAAGCTACTGGACCTTTTTTGTTGATCCTAATAATAGCTAGTTAAAAAAGTTTTAATTTAAGCTAGGCCAACGGGTTTGGCCACTATCGAGCAGAAATTAAGTTTTTAAGTAAAATTTTCGAATAATCACGTTTTAAAAACGGCAAACCATGGAAGATAGAGTAAAAGTCACGGGAACTTTTGTGTACACCGCATTATTTTGTATTAAAATCAAATTTTATTCGGGGCCTAGAACTAAGATTTTGTCTGAAAATAGACCCCAAAAAACAAAATCTCACGTAAAACCCTTAAAAAATCAAAATTTTAAAACGCGTTATGCGGCCAAACCTTGAGGTTTAGGGCAAAAGTTAATGACTTTTTTAGATCACGGGATTTCCTAAATCCCAATGAAAATTTTTTTGAGCTACGACCAAACCGTTTAGCCGCTATCAACCCCGAAGGTAAATTTTTAGCGAAAATTTCCAAAATTTTTAATTAATCGCGTTTTTCGGGCCCAAACCCTGGGAAAGGGAAAAAAAATATGACTTTTTTGTAGTTTACGAAAATTTCTAATTTGAAAAGTTTGAGTACGACCAAACCCTTTGGCCGCATCGGGCTAGAAATTTTTTTAAAACGAAAAAATTCAATTAAAATTCCCCGTTTGGGCACAACCGATGATAGGAAAAAAAGTCACTGAACCTTTTTGTAGTTCACTTCATTCCTGACATGAATTTTTCGTCAGATCGAAGCTAGCTCCAACGGTTCGCCCGCTATCGGGCTTCAAAAAACCCTGCAAGGGCAAAAAAGGGTTATGTTCGCGAATTTTTTTGAGGGTTTCAAAAGTAAAAATTTCCGGTTTTCAGACTTTTCCGGTGGTTTGAAGGACACAAATGTACGCTGCGTGCAAAATTTCAGTTTCCAGCACTTCTAGAAGTAGGTTAGAATTTGTATAATCATATATAGTCAGTCAGTTACACATGCGGCTGTATATATATAGACTCGCCTTCGGCTCGCTGGGGCTACGCCCCCAGGCCCCCATGTGTACGCTTGCAAATTCGGGGATAAGCAATTGGTGATTGGTTAAAAATTGCGGACATGAGGTCTTGACAGGAATTCCCTTGGGTGGGTTTAACGTTACCAGAGGGTTTAATGACATCAGTGGGTTATGCTGGTTATACCAGGAACTTTCCAAGGGGGTTTAAGAGATAGGTATGGTTAAATTCGACATAGGTCAATGCCAGGAAATTCCCTGGGGGGGTGTTTAAAGTACCCTAGGGGTCAACAAATTCAGGCGTTTTATTTATCAGGAGTTATCGGGTCATACCAGGAAATCCCGGGGGGGGTAATGTTACGGGGTTAATGACACCCCCAAGGCCCCCTTTGGGTGTTGCCAATTCATTTTACAGCGATCGAAAAATTGTTATTATAAAGAAAAAAAAAAGACCTAAAAAGGCATTTTTAAGTTTGAAAAAATTGGTTTCCGGAAAATTATTTAAAAAAAATTCCCTGGGGGGGGTTTAATGTTACCCCCTTAAAACAACGGGGTAAAAATTTCCCGGTTACGTTTACCCAAAATTGGGGGGGGGTTAAAAGTTTTCCGGGGGGTTTAAAATCATGGGTTTTTAAATTTTTTCCCGGGGTTTACAACAAGAAAATTCCGGGGGGTAAAGTTGGGGGTTAAAACGGGGGTTTTAAATTTACAGAAAATTTTTTCATAAATAAAATTTCCCCGGGGGGTTTTTAATTTTCGGGAAATACACACGGGTTTTTAAAGGGGTTTTTTGAACATAATAAAAAAAACACTCTGTCCCTATCTACTATTGAAACTTCACTAACGCTCAGCCCAACTCCCGACGTGGAGGGGGTTTTTTAGTCACTCGTTAACGTAGTAATACAAGGTCAAGTGGAACCAGCATAAAACGCACTAATTATAGTTGAAAAATTAAAACACCTAAAAGTAACGACGAAGAATTTGTCTTTTAGAGCATTTACGGGCTACGGAAAGATAAACGATAGAAAGCTGCTGACCTTTTTTTAGATCCTATGAATAGCTATTACAAAAAATTTTACATTTAAGCTAGGCTAACGGTTTCGGCCAAATATCGAGCCAGAAGGTAAGTTTTTGAGTAAAATTTTTTCAACATAATCACGTTTTACGGCTAAACCAAGGGAAGATAGAGTAAAAGTCACGGGAAACCTTTTTTGTAGAACACTTTTTTGTATTAAAATCATTTTTTATTCTACCTAGAATTTAAAGTTTTGTTAAAAGAGCCCAGAAAACAAAATCTCACGTAAAACTAAAAAATCGATACATTAAACGCGTATGCGGCCAAACCATTGGAGGATAGGGCAAAAGTTACATGACCTTTTTTGTAGATCACGCAAATTTTCTAAAACCTATTGAAAATTTGTTTTGAGCTCCCACCAACCGTTTGGCCGCTATCGAGCCGAAAGGTTAAATTTTTTGGGGAAAATTCAAAATATTTTAATGTAATCGCGTTTTGCGGCCAACCACATTGAGGTAGGCAAAAAATCACTGGACCTTTTTGTAGTTCACTTCAATTCCTATAATGAATTTTTCGTCAGATCGAAGCTACCCCCAACGGTTCGCCCGCTATCGGGGTTCAAAGGGAAGCCTGCAAGGGGCAAAAAGGGGCGTTCGGGAATTTTTTTGAGGGGTTCAAAATAAAAAATCCATTTCAGACTTTTCCCGGAGGTTTGAAGACCGGCACGTGCGTGCAAAATTTCAGTTTCCAGCACTTCTAGAATATGTTAGAATAGTATGATTTATGTCAGTGAGTGAGTAGAGTTACACATGCGGCTTGTATATATATATAGACTCGCCTTCGGCTCGCTGGGGGCTACGCCCCAGGCCCCCATTTGGGTGTTGGCTAAATTCGGGGATAAGCGTAGTTCGGTGATTGGTTAAATTCAGACGTGAAGTTTCCAAATTTTATGTATCCGTTCCGAGAATCTTACGGGTCGTAAGCTTCGCTAACGCTCAGCCAAAAGATGTGTGGTGTATAATATTAAAACAATTGATGTGGTAGAAGAGGGTTAAGTTATGTGTTCGTGAAATTTGGAGACAAGAAGAATTTGGTTTTAACCAAAGTCCCGAGGAAAGTATGTAAAACCATATTTTAAATTTTCCCGGATTTACCCAAATTTTTTGATTTGAGGGCGTTTGGGGCTTAACCGTTAAGATACTGAAAAAGTACGGACCTTTCTTGTCGAAATTTAATTTTACTTTCGATTCCGCCCTCAGATTTAGCTACTACTCTGGTTTACCCGGGTACGGAGCTGTGGAAAAAGGACTGCACTGGTGGGTTTTTTTGGGAATTGTTTAGTTAAAAAACAAAAACCCAACCCTGAGTCAATATTTTTAAGTTTTTTTACGTTGTTTAATTTGCCAGAGGTTTATCTTTCATGCCGGGAAAATTCCCGGGGGGGGATATTAATTTTAAAGGGGTTAAAAACATCAGGAGGTTTAATTTATCGGGATATTTTCTGGTCACATGAAAAAATTTCCCCGGGGGGGGGGGGTTAATTTTAAAAGGGGGTTAATGACACACGTGGGCCTATTTTTAGAGGGTGTTGTGTCTTTTAACATAAAAAAAAACACTCTTCCCACTACTTTTTGAAATTTCACTAACGCTCAGCTAACCCCGACGTGGAGGGGGGTTTTCGTCCCTCGTTAACGTATAAACAAGGTCAAGCTGGAACCACATGAAGGCACTAATTATATTTAAAAAATTTTAAAACACCTAAAAGTAACACAAAAAAATTTACCTTTTAGAGCATTTACCAGGCTTACGGAAAGAAAACATAAAAAGGGTGCGAACCTTTTTTTTAGACCATGAATAGCTAGTTATAAAAATTTTACATTTAAAGGGCTAACGGTTCGGCCAATATCGACCCAAAGTTAATTTTTGAGTAAAAATTTTCAACATAACACGTTTTAAAACGGCTAAACCATGGAAATAGAAAAAAAAGTCACTGGACCTTTTTTTAGACCACTTGTTTCGTTTTAAAAAATCCGATTTTTATTCTCCCCAACTTAAAAGGTTCCGCACACAGAGCCCAAAAACAAATCTCACGTAAAACGAAAAAAAAACTATTTTTTAAAACGCTTTTATGGGGCCCAAACCATTGGATAAGGGAAAAATTTACTAAAACCTTTTTTGAGATCACTCCTTTTACTAAACCCCATTAAAATTTATTTTGAGCTACGACCTACCGAACTTTTGACTTTGAGGGCATTTTGCGGTTAAACCGTTAGAGATACACAAAAAGTGACGGGACCTTTTTTGTCGAAAATTTAATTCGTCTTTCGTTTGTGCCCCCTGTTTTGATCTAGACCTATGGTTAGCCAGGAATGAGCTCGGGAAAAAAAGTCGCCGGGCCAGCTATCTTGAATTGTTTAGTATAAACATAAAAAAAACCCCGCCTTGGCAGTTTTTTAAGGGGAACAGGGGTTTAATGTCACCAGGAGACATCTAGTCAAGGCAAAATTTCCCCGGGGTGGGGGTGATTAATTTAAAGGGGGGTTTAAACTCAGGGGGTTTAAAAATTCGTCAGGATATTGCTGGGCATATAAACAAATTCCCAGGGGGGGTTAACGTTACCGGGGGGGTAAACCCGGGGGGTTTTCGGGGCATACCGGGGAAATTCCCCGGGGGGTTGAGATTTTTTGGGGACGGGGCAAAATTCGGGCAAGAGGGCATGCCAGAAAATTCCCTGGGGGGTTTTTTTTTTACCGGGGGGGTTTAAACATCAGGGGGTTTTAAAGTACTCAGGAGGGTTTTCAGGTCATACCAGGAAACCCCGGGGGGGGGTTAAATTACCGGGGGTAAAGACACCTTGGGGCCATTTTAGAGGGGGTTTTTGTCTGTAACAAAAAAATCTTTTTTCCCGTCCCTATCTACAATTTACCCCTTAACTAACGCTCAGCCAGTTTTTTTAATTTTGGGGTTTATTCACTCGTTAAAAGTAGCAAAGCAAGTGCAAACTGAATCTGAATGAATTTCACAAATATTATCACATAAAAATTTAAAAACCCAAAAATTGCCAAACTACGACAAAAATTTAGCTATTTAAAACGTTTTTTTTTTGGGTTATTAAAAGGGCATACAACAAATAGTTTCATTACCTTTTTGTAGATCCCACAAATTTTAAAACCATAAAAGTTTTTAGATTAAGGTAGAACTAACCGTTTGGCCGCTATCGACTCAGAAACAAAGTTATTAAAAAGAAATTACGAAATATTTACATTTATTTGCCGAACCAATGGAGATAGAGCAAAATGTCACTGGAACCTTTTTTGTAGATCGCATTAATTACAAAAAATCAAATTTTATATTCTGTGATAAAATAAGTAGTTTGGCCGGAAAAAAACCCAAAAACAAAATCTCACGTAAAAAATTTGAAAATCAATACTTTAAAACGCTTAAGCGCCAAACCATTGAGGGGAGGGGAAAAAGTTAAATGACCTTTTTTGTGGGTCACGCCATTACTAAATCCCTTGAAAATTTGTTTTACTACGACCAAAAGTTTTAGCCCTATCGAACCCGAAAGGGAAATTTTTAGGGGAAAATTTCAAAATATTTTTAAAGTAATCGCGTTTTGCGGCCGAACCGATGGAGTTAGAGCAAAAAGCACTGGAAACCTTTTTCTATTCACTTTATTCCTGACCATGAATTTTCGTCAGATCGAAGCTAGCCCCCAACGGGTTTGCCCCTATCGGGCTCCAAAAAAAACCCGCAAGGGCAAAAAAGGGGTAATTCGCGAATTTTTTTGAGGGGTTCAAAAGTAAAAATTTCCCGGGTTTTCCCCGACTTTTCCCGGTGGTTTGAAGACACAAGTGACGCGTGTGCAAAATTCACGTTTCCAGCACTTCTAGAACTATGTTGAATTAGTAGATTATTTTCAGTGAGTTACACATGCGCGTATATAATAAGGACTCCCTTCGGCTCGCGGGGCTACGCCCCCCGGCCCCCCCCGATGTACGCTTGCAAATTCGGGGATTGTTTGTGATTGGTAAAATTTGGGCATGGGTCATGCTAGGAAAATTTCCCGGGGGGGGTTAAAAGTTTTCCAGGGTTAAGGCATCAGAGTTTTTTTCTGTTATACCAGATACTTTTCCCGGGGGGTTTTAAAGTTATCTGGGGGTTTTCTGGTCAACCAGGAACTTCCCAGGGGCCCCCCCGGGGTTGAGATTTGGTGATTTTGGAAAAAAATTTGGGGCCTGAGGTCATGACAGGAAATTCCGGGGGGGTTAATGTTTCCCGGGGGTTTTTAAACTTCAGGGGGGTTTTAAAGACTCAGAGGTTATCTGGTCTACGCCCCCCGGCCCCATGATGTACGCTTGCAAATTCGGGGGTACGGTTAAATTTACGCTTGCATATTCGGGGGTAAGAGGAATTTGGTGTTTGTTAAAATTCGACATAGCCATGCCAGGAAATTCCCTGGGGTTTTTAATTTTCCCCCGGGGGGTTAAGGCTCGGGGGGTTATCGGGTTTCTACAAATTTCCCAAGGGTGTTAGATTTGGTGTTTGTTAAAAATTTGGACTGGGGTCATCCCCGGAAATCCCCTGGGGGGGTTTAATGTTACCGGGTTTAAGACATCAGGGGGTTCATGGAAAAAATTTTTGGACATGAGGTCATGCCGGGAAAATTCCCTGAAGGGGCTAATGTTACCGGGGTTAAGATCGGGGGGGTTTAATTTACTCAGGAGGTTACTGGTCATACCAATACCCCCGGGGGGGGGGTTAATTTTCCGGGGGTTTAAGACATCAGGGGGTTTAAATTTTACTCGGGAGTTATCTGGCATGCAAGAAAATTCCAGGGGGGTTAATGTTCCCGGGGGGTTAAAAGACATCAGGGGGTTTAATTTACTCAGAGGTTATCGGGTCATCCCGGGAACCCCCCGGGGGGATTAGTGTTCCCGGGGGGTTAATGACACACTTGGGCCTATTAACAGGTTTTGTGTCTGTGTCAACATTAAAATTTCACTTTTTCCCTATCTTTTTTGACGCTTCGCTTACGCTCAGCCAAATTCGCGATGGGGGCTAGTTGGCTAACTTCTTTTCTTCCCTAGTAATAAAAACTAAATCTGGAACCGGGATGAATTGCACCCCTTTTTTGGGGGTCTTCAATTACTAAGTTGATCAGGGGGTTTTTTTACTCGGAGTAATTCCCGAGAGGGCGTTTAGGTTACGGGGGTTATCAGATTACTGGGTTTTCCTGGGGAAATTATCGACCAGATACCCCCCAAACGGGAAAATTGGGTTTGCATGTATCAAAAAACCCCTAAAATTGGAATTCCGACAAACTTTTTTCTTTTAGATCGTTTATTTGGGCTTATACAAGGGTATCAAAAAGGGGGTTTTTAATTTTTTTGTATACTAATCATTGTATAGAAAAAAAAATAATCTTTAATTTACAACTAAGGGAAACAAACCCGCTAAAACCGGCCTCCAGAAACAGAAATCTTACGTAAAATTACAAAATATTTAAATATAAACGATTTTTGGGCACCCAAAAACCATTGACATAGGGAAAAAAGTAACGAAGTCTTTTTGAAAAATCACGTGATTTCCAATTTCAGGCTTCCACCTTTTTGGGGGCTACGATAAAACGGTAGGCCGCTAGGGAAAAACCCGGAGTCTAAACTTTCACGTAAAAAATTACAAAAATTTTTTGCACAAATCACATTTTTTGACTGAACTAATAAGATAGGGCAAAAGTGACTGAACTTTATGTTAACCCCACAATTTTCAAACGCACTTTTGTTTTGTTTTGACTAGGCTTACGCCCTTAGGGCCCTCATCGAGCCCGAAATCTAATTTTGCCGTGAAAATTCAAATTTTGCATAAATCGCGTTTTTTCGGCCATAGCGATAGAGATAGGGCAATAATCACGGAACTTTTTTTGTAGATCATGTATTTACTAAAACCCTCTTTGTTTTGTTTTAGCTAAAGCGAAGGGTTTGGCCGCTACGATGCGGAAGCAAAAATTTTAAACGACAAACTTCAAAAAAATTTCCCTATTTTAAAACCTTTTTTTTTGCCAAACCGTGGAGATAGGGCAAAAAGTTTCTGGACCTTTTTTGTAGATCGCTTCACCCACACTAGCGTTTTTTTTTATCAGATCCGAGCTACGACCTACGGGTTTTGACACTACAAAAGCGCAAACAAAATCTACGCGAAAATTGCCAAAATTCGACAAAATGTTCGATTTTGGAAACATTTTACGGTTGAACGGAGAGTGTGTGAAAAAAATAATGTGCCTATTTGTAGACAACAATTCGCTAGATCCCCTCAAAAATTAGATTTGAGCTACGACCAACGGTTTATTCGCTAGAGGGCTCAAAAGCAAAAAAAAAACACCATTTTTAAAAAGTTTTCAAGGGTTTTTAATTTTTTGAAGGGGTTAAAAAGTAAAAAATCCGGTTTTCAGATTTTCCTGGGCCCATATTCAAAAGTACCGCATGCCAAATTTCAAGTTTCCAGCCCTTCTAAAATGTTAGAATTTGTATAATATGTCATCGTGATCAGTCAGTATCACATGGGGCTGAATTTATGGGCCCCTCCCCCTTTCGCTCGCTGGGGCTACGCCCCCAGGCCCCCTTTTGGGTGTTTCCCAAAATTTCGGGGATAAGAGTGGTTTATTTATGGGAAAAATTCGGACATGATCATACAAGGAATTCCCAGGGGTGGATTTAAACTTTACCAAGGGGTTAAACATCGGGGTTATCTGTCAACGGGGAACTTCCCCAAAGGGCGTTAAGAGTTTTGGGTGTTTGGTAAAATTCGGACATGAGGTCATGCCGGGAATTTTCCCTGGGGGGGTTTAATTTTACGGGGGAGGGTTCACACTTCGGGGGGTTTTATGTATCGGGATTTTCCTGGTCAACCAGGAAACGGGGGGGGGTTAATGTTTACCGGGGGTTAATGACACACTCCAGGCCCCCTTTTGGGGTTTTTGTCCAAATTCGGGATAAGGGGAATTGGGAAAATAGTTTTAACCTATTTTATTGAATTTTCCATTTTTAATCAAAGTTTTGACTCTAAGGCCATTTTGTGGCTTAACCTTTAGGATACACAAAAAGCAAACTGGACCTTTCTTGCCCGGAAATTTAATTTTTAAAATTTTTAATTCGATTTGCCCTCAGATTTGATCTACGACCTAGGTTAGTCGGTACAACTTTTTGGGATAAAATCGCACCGGTCAGCTGTTGTGTAAACAGATTTAGTGAAAAAAATTAAAAACTCCCTTTTACAATTATAATTTATCAGGGGGTTTTTAATTTTAATCAGAGTTAAACAACCAAGAACTTCCCGGGAGGGGGGGTTTTATGTTCTTGGGGGTTAAAGAACGCGGGTACTTTTCTATAAATTTGTGTCAAGGCACGGGAATTTTTATAAAATAAAAACGTTGATCAGGGGGTTTAAATTACTTCAAAAAATTATCATTCCACGCCAGATTTTTTGACAATGAAGTATTTTTTCGTAAAAAAAAAAAAAAAACACTCTGTCCCTATCTCTTTTTAAGCTTCACTAACGCCAGCAAACCCCGAGTGGAGGGGTTTTAGTCCTCGAAACGAAGAAATAAAAGGGTCAATAGGAACCCCATGAATCGCACAATTTTTTTGTTGCAAACAAAAAAAACCTAAAAGTACGTCAAATAATTAGCCATTTAGAGCTTTATCAGGCTTACGGAAAGATAAAGATAGAAAGCGCTGGGGCCTTTTTTTTTAAACCTATCAATAGCTACTTACAAAAAAAATTTTACATTTTAAACTAGGGGCCCAAAGGGGTTTGGCCCCATCGAGCCAAAAGTTGTTTTTAATTTAAGTTTTCAATATAATCACGTTTTAAAAGGCTAAACATGGAAGATAGAGAAAGGGGCACGGAACTTTGTGTGATCGCATTATTTTTTTTTTAGAATCAAATTTTTAATCTAGGCAAACTAAGATTTTGTCTGAAATAAGCCCAGAAAACAAAATCTCACGTAAAACTCCCCAAAAAAACAAAACATTAAAACGCGTTTTTTTGCGGCCAAACCGTTGAGGGTAGGGCAAAATGTTTTTAACTTTTTTTGTAGATCCGTGATTTTTCCCAAATCCGGGTGAAAAATTTTTTTTTGACTACGACCAACCCTTTACCCTATCAAGCCCGGAAGTAAATTTGTAGGCGAAAATTTTCAAATATTTTTATTTAATCGCGTTTTGCGGGCAAACTAATGGGAAAAAGTAAAAGGTCACCGAACCTTTTTTTTTAGATCTATTATTTCCAAATCAACCTTTTTTTAATTTTGACCTCCACCATTTGTTTCGCCGCTATCGACCCCAAAAACAAAAATTTTACGAAAAAATTCAAAAAAATTGCACAAATCAAATTTTTTCGGCCAAACCAAAGGAGATAGGGGAAAATTACTGGGGCCTTTTCTGTAGATAACCCCAATTTTCTAATTGATGGGGGCAATCAGATTTTTAGCACGACCTACCATTCGGGGCCCCCTATCGGGCTCGAAACATTATTTTAAAAACGAAAAAAATCTCTGGAATGTCAAACATTTCCGTTTTTGTGGCTTTAACCACACAGATAGGACAAAAAAGTCACGGACCTTTCTTGTGTTCAATTAATCCTGACTAAAGATTTTTCGCAGATCGAAGCTACTCCACGGTCACCCGCTATCAGGTTTACAAGAAAGCCTGCAGGGGTGAAGAATGCCCCGATTTTTTGAGGAAATTTTTTTGAGGGTTTTAAAAGTAAAAATTCCCTTTTTTCAGATTTTCCCCCCGGGGTTAAATTGTGAAAGGTACCTGCTCCCAAATTTCAATTTTCCCCAGCACTTCAGAACTATTTTTAAAATTTTGTATCTTTTTGTCAGTCACCAAAAAATTAGTTATAATATTAATCCCTTGTGTGGGGAGAGGTTTTTTGTCGTGAAATTTGGGAAAGGAATTTGGTTTTTAACCAAAGTAAGGACGATTATTTTCCTTTTTTAATTTTCCGGATTTTCCCCCAAAATTTTGAATTTGAGGTTTTTGGTTAACCGTTAGAGATACGGAAAAAAATAAATGGACCTTTCTTGTCGGAAATTTAAATTTTTCTTTCGATTTGCCAAAAATTTAGCTACACTCTGGTTTTGGGGACGGGCTGGGGGAAAGTGCACGGGGGCAAAATTTTAATTGTTTTTGTGAAATATAAAAAAACCCAAACCCGAGTCAAATTTTAATTGTTTTTGGTTTATTTGCTCAGGGGTTTATTTCCCTGCCAGGAAAAACCCGGGGGGGGATTTTAATTTAAAGGGGTTTTAAGACTCAGGGAGGTTTAATTTAAGTCAGGATATTTTTCTGGTCACATGAATAAATTCCCGGGGGGGGGGGGTTTAATTTTACAAGGGGTTAATGACACACTGGGGCCCATTTTTTGAGGGTGTTGTTCTTTTAACAAAAATAAAAAACACTCTGTCCCATCTACATGAAACATCACTAACGCTCCAACCCCGACTGGAGGGGGGGGTTTGTCCACTCGTTAACGATAAACAAGGCAACTGGAACCAGCATGAAACCCCTAAATTTTAGTTAAAAATTTAAAAAACCTAAAAGTAACGACAAAAAATTTTCCTTTTAAGCATTTAAACCCCGGGTTTCGGA